>NW_008689719.1:0-11576 GCF_000695815.1 Acanthisitta chloris | reverse complement strand
TTTATATTTAAGAATTAAGAAAACCAGGAACAGTACTTGAAGTTTATTTATAATATTTAAACAAGAGGCATGAGAATTAATGTTTCTTTCTCTCCTTGTTGACTATTAACTCCAAATATAATAAAAACCTGATAAATTATAAAAAAAAAGGGGAAGAAAGAAAACGTGGAAAACCCCCTACCTCTGAAAAGGAATTGAAATAGAATAAAAATTGCTTTGATATGCTAAGAAAGTTTCCAGAAAATGTTAGTAGTTTAAGCATTATGCATAAAGTTACAAGGAACCAATATAAGGCAGAAAAAAAAAGGAAATTAGTTTTTCTTAGCCCATACCTGATAACAGCAATTCCATATTGCTGTTTGTAAGGGTTGCATTTACTCTTCCTGAAGTTGCATTGAAACTGGTTACTGTCAAAGTCATGGGCTGTTTCTTGCTTTTGTAATTGTAAGATCCCTTCCATATATAATTTTGGGCAAATACATCATCAGGAACTATACAGACACAAACATGTTTCATTACATATTGCAATATTTACTACTTATGAAGTCAAACATCCCACAAAAAGTATGTTAAATATTAGCATTTTCTTTCTTTTACTCTTTCTGTTTTAAAGTCTACTAGGCAATTTTCACATATAAAGCATAGAAACTTGACATGAACATTTATGAAAGAAATACATTTGAATTGGTGAATACAACTATACCTTCATTTGCTTCTTTCCTCAAATATGGACCTGTCCTAAAATAAAACCAGCTCCACAAAATCAAACGGCTTTGACCACAAAATCATACTCCTCTCACTGTAGAATCTGTTCTATGCCAGCACAGGGTCAGCTGGAGACATGCAACTAGCATTTAATTTTTCAGAAATTAATATCAATTTAGATATCAGAATTTTCAGAAGCATGTTTAAATGACACTAAATTATTATAAGCATTTTCTTTATTACCTAGCCACTTTTTTCTAATAAAAAAATGATATAAGTTATTTTGTCTTCTCTTCAAATGCTCAAAAATACTATGAGCTTCATCAGAAGGAAAAAATACACTCTCTAATTTAAAACTGAAAACAGATCATAGTGTCCAGGGGAATAACTTCTAGTTATACCTCTATATTTAATATTAATCATTAGCAACCTGCAAAATGATTAAATTAAGTAGTGTTATTCTGGCAAATAAAAAAAACCACCAAAACAACAAAAAGATACCTATCCAGTGAAAACAGTTGCATGCTAATCTTTAAAACC
The DNA here is from genome assembly GCF_000695815.1 of Acanthisitta chloris. Classification (NCBI taxonomy): domain Eukaryota; kingdom Metazoa; phylum Chordata; class Aves; order Passeriformes; family Acanthisittidae; genus Acanthisitta; species Acanthisitta chloris. Next base: position 10,331 of record NW_008689719.1, on the reverse strand, counting down.
TTAACACAGGACACCATTTAAACAATTAATTTGAAGGTGGTTTAGGATGGGTTTACTACACTTTCCAAAGGAATGTATCAAACTTAGCCCTATAACAAAAAATCATTTAAAATCAGCACTGTCACATTATTTGGAGTAACTCACACTGAACTTACAGCTCTGGGTTTGTGTTTGCATTGGCACCTCATGTCAAAGAGAATATTTGAGCCTTTCCCTCAGAATATTCCAAAATTCAAGATAGGGACACACTGGAATACCCAACAGTTTTCCTTTACCATTTATTTTATGCATCATAAAGAAAGGTTGTCTTCCCCAGATCTTTGTTAGGTTTTTTATCTGTGCATGTATATGTTTATATGTATATTTTTTTGACAAAACATCTAGATACTGGACCTGCAAACTGCAAGCAAGGAAATTGCATGGTGCAAATGGTTGTATAATGTTGATTTGTGATCTGGCCAAAATTGATCTCCCTAAGTTTGGAAAAACTGATCTTTATGTACTCTATCTGCAGCTAATTGAATTACAGAAAATGAATGAAAATTTTTGGAATGAAAAAATGATGACTGCCATGCAGCAGTACATCATTGAAAAACACAGTTTTGTTGTAATGTGCAAAATATAGTAATAATTTTTTTAAAAATGCCCCCCCCCCAACATGCTAAGAAACTACGCTTACATCTTATTCACTGTTGATACAAATTCAACAGGTTTATAGTCAAAGGCTAATTTTAGTTACGGAGACTGCTCTCTTAAAAAAAAATCTCTTCAGTGGACAGAGAAAGGTTTCTCTAATCTGGACAACCAAATACCTTCTAATTCATCAAATCAGTTAAAACTGGAGACTTTAGCCATAGTTAGAGAGATTACCTTCTCCCATCTAAAATTAGCTTTTTTTAAGGCGAAGTTGAAGGCTAATGCTAAGTATTTAGGTAAAGAATTTAAATTAGCAATACGGAGAAGAACTGTCAGACTGTGAAAAAAACTGTGAAACATCTTTAAATAACTTCTGGGTGAGCAGTATAGTTTCTGAGTAGGTAAATTGCATAGGATATTACACAGAACATAGTGATTTCAGTGAAAGCAATAAAACTCTCATCATGTAATAGAAATTGTATATAGATACAAATTGTACCATACAATCTAGATGGGTTTAAACATTGGGGAATAATTTAATTCTTTTTCTTGTTAATCTAGTGCCCAACATAACACCCTTTATTCATTCTAAGACACAGTGCAATATCAGTAAACTGATCCTTGTTGTCTTTTCTACAGAAATTGTTTAGTATTAGATATATCTTGGAGTACTTACCACTTAGTTTAGGACTTGGTGTTCCTAAAGCTGGTCTGGGATCCTTCACTAATATTTTGGAACCAGCTGTTAGAAAGAATGAATGGCATAAAGACATATCAGTAGCAAATATGTTACTCAGCAACAAATAAAATAATTTCCAGAATGGAATTTATTTGTATTTGTTACAAAGCATATGATGTGATGTTTCAAACCCAAATATGAATGAGATTTCAGGCAGTATCAAGCCTTATTACCACAAGAGCACTTGCCCACAGATTTCTTGTCGCATTTCCTCCTAAGTCAGTCACCTGGATCAAGTCATTTGCAGTAGTAAAATAGTGCAGGGTTTCACTTTCCATGTTTCCAAATTAACATTCTTGGACTATACACCTAATATGTGAGATGCCTTCTAAATATGTCATCTAGTGCTGGCTGTGTCACTTAGATCAGGGACTGTGAACAGAACTTTGACTGGAAGCAATGTAAGACCAAATGGTGAAGACACACATGACTAGGCTGCTTTAAATTATGTTGCTTTCTGGGACTTAATTATCTTCAACAGTATTGAGTGATACATCTTGTGTTCAAGACTGAAAACCCATTGACTCAATCTCTTAATATTGGAGGAGAAGGTCACTGTTTCTTTAAAGAATAACAACAGAAAGAAGGAAACAAAGGCTGTCCACAGTATCTCCAACTGCTCAGGTGCTATGAGAACTGGAAGTTGAAGAATTTAATTTCTTCTCTGCTTAGAGCAGGAACTCTCCCACCACTGATGATGATGATGAACAGAAATGCAATAAGACAGTGTAATTTCCTGTAGATAAAGCTACTTTATTTTGCAGAAACTAAATGGGATTCACTGGAACATAAGGAAGACACATAATTCTGTCTCATAATTGACAATATGCTCATGCAGCACTAGGCTCCATTCCTTGCTCCAATGTATTTTGTATTTTGGGTCTTGGCTTTGAACCCAGGCCTTTTCTCTCTGATCCATGTTCTCAAAAATTAGACAAGTAAGAAACTTCCTTCTCCATGAGTGGAGTATTTTTCTGCATAAAAAGGAAACTTTAGCAAGGTCTGAGAATATTTCTCTTGAGGATAAATTATGGCTTTCCCAAAAGGCCTTTTCTGTCTGCATAGATGTTAAAACTGTCTGTCTCTACATATGTTAAAACTGAAAAAAACCAAGGGCAGGGGTTGAAATTCAGCCTAAAGTTCTCATGGACTGTTACTACTGTCTCTATTTCCTGTCAGTTTTGAAAGAAACTTGCTGAATTTCACTGTACATGGTTGACCTGGAGGGCATGATTCCTTATGGTATACTAATTTAAGGTCAAGTTAGAAATATCTGGATCATATTTTCAAATTGGGCTTTAGCATCAAAAGATGATGAGTTAATTAACCTTGTCAAGATGAAATAATTTCTAGTCAAAATCAGAACTGAAATTTAAAATACCAAATAAAATTGAAATACAAATTTTTTACCATACAAATAAAAACCTAAAAATAGTTATCTATAAAGTTTAAGTTTCTACGCTGTACTGGTTTGGGCTGGAGTTAACTTTCTTCATAGTGGCTAGTATGGAGCTATGCTTAGGATTTTTGCAGAACACAGAGTTGATAATGTAGAGATATTTTTACTATTGCTGAGCAGAGCTTACACAGAGCCAAGACCTTTGCTGTTTTCCGTACTGCCACACGGGCAAGGAAGTTGGGGCTGCATAGGAGACTGGGAGGAGACACAGCTGGGACAGGTGACCCAAACTGACCAAAGGGATATTCCATACCACATGACATCATGCTCAGTATATAAGATGGGAGGAAGAAGGAGAAAGGGAGGCATCTGGAGTTTGTCTTCCCAAGGAATCATTACGTGCGACGGTGCCCTGTTGGAGATGGATGGCTGAAAACCTCCTGCCCATGGGAAGCAGTGAATGAATTCCTTGGTTTACTTTGCTTGTGTGTGCAGCTTTTGCTTTATTAAACTGTCTTTATCTCTACTCATGAGTTTTTCTAGCTTTTACCCTTCTGATTCTCTCCCCCGTCCCATTGGTGGGGGAGTGAGTGAGTGGCTGCATGGTTCTTGGCAGCTGGCTGGGGTTAAATCTCAACATAGGTCCAGATATTTTCTGAGTAGGACTTTGAAGATTTCAATTTTGTATTTAAAGGATCAAATCCTGGTTTAATGCCCCTACATACACTTTTAGAGCTCTCAGCTCCAGATGTTTTGTTCCTTTCCATCCATTTCCAAGTTATTGTTGTGAAGCTCAAAATAAGAGGTGAACAACCTGATTTGGTGCTATTCTCCATTCCATAGGAGAGAGATTTCACCTCTCTGTATAGGCAAAACTGAAACTATTTAAGAGATATTTTAGTTTCTCTAATTAGATCATTACTTTGCAATATGTTGCTTATTCTTAGCTTCTTCCACTGCTAAAAATCAAGAAGAAAGACCTCTGATCCTAACATTTTTAATTTCTGTAAGATTTTTTCAGGACATTGTGAAAGCAAATTATACGACAATGTAGATACAGTCATACTTACTACTTAATACTTTAAAAAAATTCTCAAAAATTTTTCTTCCTATCAGATAGGACAACTAATGCTACTTCTTTCCATATCATCAGCAGAAAATTCTTGGATCAAAATACAACCCATGAATCACATTTGGCCTGCCATAACATCTTCCAAGTACTGAACAAGTCATAAGCTTTCCGGCTGCTAGCTTTCTAACACTTTTCCAATGCTCTGCTCTATTTTCCACCAGCACTTGCCTGGCATACAATGCCAGGACACCTGGTTTTTAGTAATACAAAATTTTCATTTTCTATTTCCCTTCCAAGTAGCAATGTTTGGCTATAGAGCCTTTGAATGCCTTTGTAAGACCCCTGGGGAAAACCACATCTGAAACATTAGGTAACAGTAATCTGTAAAGTCCTTTAATTATTTAGGAAATAGAATTCCAAACAGTTCCTACACTTGAGAATGTTTCTTATCTCACATGAAAACCACTTTTCTCACCATGACTTGGCTATGATGTTTTTCATATTCTGCCATGACAAAGCAGGCATTAAAAATTAGAAACAAAAGGTTGGAACATCAAGGACAAAGGAGATACATTTTTGTTTTCAAGTAGCATACAGTTCCTTATATAAAAGTATAAAAGAATACTGAACTCTATGGATTAATTTCACACAAGATTCAGATACCTTCTTGGACTTTAGGCATCCTTCTCAAATATTAGTATAGAATCATAGAATAATTTAGGTTGGAAAAGACCTCAAAGATCATCAAGTCCAATCATTAACATAACACTACCAAGTCCACCATTACACTATGTCTCTAAGTGCCCCATCTACATACCTTTTTAATACCTCCAGGGATGGTGACTCCACCACTTCCCTCAGCAGCCTGTTCTAATGCTTGATAGGCCTTCCCTGAAGAATATTTTCCTAGTATCCAACCTAAATCTCCACTAGTGCAACTTTAGGCATCTTATCGCTTGTTACATTGGAGGAGAGACCAACACCCACCTTGCTATAATCCCTTTCCAGGTGGTTGTATTAAGCAATAAGGTCTCCCCTGAACCTCCTTTTCTCCAGGCTAAAGATCCCCAGCTCCTTCAACCTTTCTTCATAACACTTGTTCTCCAGGCCCTTTACCAACTTTGTTGCTCTTCACTGGACACAGTCTAGTGCCTTAATATCTTTCTTGCAGTGAGAAGCCCAAAACTGCATACACTATTCAAGGTGTGGCCTCACCAGTACCAGGTACTGAGTGACCACCAAGGAGATTTGGTTAGTCCAGCAGGACCTGCCTCTCATGAAACCATTCTGACTGGGCCAATCAACTTGCTGGCCTGCACTCAGGATGATCATACCATAACCTTCCCTAGCATCAAGGCCAGATTGACAGGCCTGTAGTTTCCTGGATCCTCCTTCCAGACTTTTATGCTTATGAACATCACATTTGCTAACTTCCAGTCAACTGGGACCTCCCAAGTTAGCTAGGATGGCCGGTAAAAGATTGAAAGTGATTTTGTGAGTTCGCCTCTTCACCCAGGTCTGGTGGTTTGTAACAGATTCCCACCATGACATCTGCCTTGTTGGCTTTTCTTCTGCTTCTTACCCATCAACACCTTACCCATCATCATGATCATCGAACCCTAGGCCATCAAAACACTTCCTAACATACAGCGGTACCCCACTGCCTCTTGTTCCTTGCCCATCCTTTCTGAAGAGTTTATAGTCATCCATTGCTGCACTCTAGTTATGTGACTCATCCCACCGTATTTCCATGATTGCAACTATATAATAGTAGTATTGTGACTGTGATACCTGTCTTGTAGGTGACAAAACTTATGTAAATAATATTATCCTGATCTGAGTTTAGTAGGTGTGTACAAAAACATTGAGATTCTTACTCCACTGAGTTTATGAAAATGTAGTCCACACCTAACTCAGACAGAAGTCTAAAAGCACATGTTACTCATTTATTTGGCCTCCAGAATTATATCTAGAATTGACACTCCTGTACATGCAAATGAAAGCAGAAGAAAGCATATGTCCCATTATAACAAACTGGCAAACGATTAGACTTATCCTCTTACATGTCCTCCCTCCTAGTACTCCTTGCCATTCTGCCTTAACTTACTAGACTGTAAGTAAAGAAAATTACTGAAATATGATAGATGACAGATGCAATGGGAAATAGAAGAGATTACCTTCACAAACTGGAACTTTCCCAGTCCATGTGCCATCAGATCTGCAGGCTCTGTGCTCTGATCCTCCTGCCAGGAAGAAGCCTGGCTGACAAGTGTAAATCAATGTATAACCAAGTGAGGGAAGATCCATTCCTGCAACATTAGCATGACTTGGTGTCTCTGGCTGTTTACAGCTGTGAGCTGCAAAAAAAGATAAAATATCCTTCAGTCAAAATGGTGTAAATATTTCTGAAAAAATAAACTGTTCCTGTTCTGATAGTTAAAAAACAAAGTTAAAAAATTAATGAATATAACATTAAAAATCACTATATAGTCTTTAAAGTACCTTCCTGAGCCTGTAAATAGACTCTTAAACATGGATATTTCAGTTTCAGGCTACCAGGAACCAACTTAAATTCACTTGCATGAACAAAAATAATTGCATACATATGAGAACAGAAACAGCACACACCACACTAGACTTAAAAGCTATCATGGCTTGTGACTTACATGCCTTATGATATCTGAATACCATGGAATAACAGTAAAAAAATGGGTCAGTTGGATAACACTATGAAAGGTCAAGGAGAAATTGAAGGTAAGTTTTAAATATCAGGCAGAAAAATTGATTACCATTTCTAATCTTATGTAAAGTCCATTAAATATTTAAAGACCACCAGAATCTGTGAGTTATGTGTTATCTCAAAGACAGCATAACTCCAAGAGCTGAATTCACCTTTCAACACACTGAGCTACTGACTTGCTGTTTGCTTAAGATTAACGCTAGCAACAACTAAAATAATAGTAATGTTGTTTTCTTCTGTGGATATGCTCTCCATTCACTGAAGTGATTCTATAATGTCAAACCTTATAAGGTGACTATTTCTACAAAAATACAGCTGACTAGCTGAACTAGAAAGATTAACCACTAAGTTATATTTTCAATAAATTTTCACTACCAAAGTGTAAAAGATCTATGAAATTAAGTGCTACTTTCTATACTCAAGGAAGATGATTCTCTTTATTTCAGATTCAAAAATTTCCAACTACAAATCTTTTTTTCCCTCTCTCTTAAAATACCATGATTCATCAGTTGGGAAACAGCTCAAACCCTTTACTAGAACTGATTTTAATAATATGCTTGCCTACATACTGCAGAATAGGGCTTTCCAATATACCCTGTTCTCACCACCTCCTCTCTGCATTGGACGGGTTGCACCCTCTTAGGTAGAAACTGACTATGGGTGAAGAGCTGTCTATTTTCTTTCTCTTTCATTTTTGTTTTAACCTCTGGAGTCTATTGTAGAAAAGGATTCACTCAGAAAATCATATTTCTTGCTGCTCTAAGCTAGTAATGCAAATTTCTATTAACTTTCACTTAATGAAAACCATATAGATTAAATTACCTTTATAACGATACTACTGCAACTGAATAGTCTAGACTGAAAAAAAATAGATAGACCAAAAACCTTTCATTACTTACGTATACATTCTGGCTGTATTCCACTCCAGGTAAGGTCAGGAAGGCAAGTTCGTGTTGTTGAACCATGGAGGAGGTGTCCTTTTTTACACTGAAATTGAACAACATTTCCCACCTGTTGAAAAGTAGAAAGCACAATAATATTGTTATGAGGAACTATCAGTTGGGATTTTTTTCCCAAATTTGATAGGTCCTTCACATAATACAGACTTGATAAATTGTTATTCTGTTTCTGTAGAAAGTAAATTAATTTTGCAGAACATTTTTTATATGAAATAAAAAAAATTGCTTCACTCTCAGGAAAATTACTGTCGGCACAAATTGATATCCTTCATGGAAGAAAATCGAAACTTCATCTTCTATGATCTCTCTGATTGGTTGTTTTGGGCCTGGAACACCTGAAGCACTGGATCAAAGAGGAGACAGTTAGGCAAAACAGGGAAGTCACAGAGCTGAAATGGGTATTAGATTCTGCTGGACTTTTGCTGAACTACAGCCTTCTTTGTGAAGTGCTAGATATATTCACAAATTGTAATGAGAAATATTTTATTCGAACAGACAGGTCTGGTCAACAACATTGTCTCATGCTTCAGAAACCATAATGTTCTTGTAATATTTTAATTTTGGTTCTTTTATGACGGGAGGTAAAAAATAACCACTCTTTATGCCACACAGATAATAGAAACTGGAACACAAGTACATTACAATTTACAATAGCAATCCATCTGAGATTAGTTTTTAATTGTTATTCCTATTATGGGTATGTGTTGCATAAAAAGGAAAATAGAATACTTTACAACAGTTTCTGCATACAAAGAAAATGGAATAACCTGTTCAGCATGTCCAGTCATGGTGAAATTAATGAAAATGCAAATAGTTCTTAGATTCTGTCAAAAGCAAGGAAATTAGATTACAAGTAGAGAGAGAGAGATCACATTCAGAGAATAGTTTGCTACATACTGAGAGTGGTTAACTCAAATATTAAGGTGCATAGATTGTATCTACTGTTCTGTAGTGACCTGTATAAATATATTTATCAACTCATGTTTAAACAAGAAATTGAAAACTTTAAACTCTCTGTGCCAGCACATTTATGGCTCTAGTTTGGGTTTGATTTTTTCATTATTTTGTTTAAATGGCTAACACTTGAGTCAGACTGATGCTCAAAGGTGAAATGTGGATTACTTCACTATAGTTTAGTACTGACAAACGGCATTTCACTGCTACAGGTATTCATTTGAAACTTTACAGTACTATTCTATTTCAGCTCAAGCTTCTCATCAGAATTAAATTTAATAATAACCCATGAATTACAGATAGTAGCTCATCAACACAGAGTGTGATTTAAAATTCATCTCCCTGGTTTTTTTATTCTTTTCTGTGCTCACTGGACTGTATAATTACTTTTAAAAGATTTTGAAGAAAATACACTAAATCACTTGCATGATTAAACACAAAGTAGTAAAATACTACAAGTTTTAGAAGTTACACCAAATAGATATAGAAGCAATTTTTTTTTTGCTGCTTTTTTTGTTGTGGTAAAAAGCATAGTTAAAACAATCACCACCAATATGTTACTTTACAACAAGTAATAGCTTTAAAAAGATGTGTTCATGTGATTACATCAGTGGACAAGAGAAGGGTTACAGATGTCATTTATCTGGACTTCTGTAAAACCTCTGACATAGTCCCCCACAACCTTCTCTCTAAATTGGAGAGAGATGGATTCAATGGGTGGACTGTAAGATGGATAAGAAGTGGTTGGACCATCACAATCAGAGGGTGATGGTCAACAACTCAGAGTCCCAATGGACTTCACTGACAAGTGGTGTCCCTCAGGGGTCTGTCTTGGGACCCATGTTTTTTAATATCTTCATTGATGATGTAGAGTGCACCCTCAACAAATTTGCTGATGTTCTTCAAGAACAGCCTGAATAGAACCTTCGTACTTTATGGACAGAATTTTACAGCACTTTCAACTCACAAAGTCTTTAAATTATTAGAACTCAATGGGTAACAGTGAAAAAGGAGGGAGCCTTTTCAATTTTTTTGTAACTCTCTTTAGCTCCCTATTCATGACTTTGGACTAGCTTTTCTGATCTGAGTCATCTGCTGGACAGATATATTGGAAGAAAACTGTTCACCTAAAGAGCAGAACCAATAAATGCATACAATTTTTTTCCACTGTCTGTCCATGTTCACTTATGGCTTCACTGACAATTGGCTGCCTAAACATCAAAGCAGTTCATTACTACTACAGATATATCAGTGAGATAAGGAATGGCTTAAGTTGCAATATAAGTGGAAAGGTTGAGTTGCTAGCATTCCACAATTAAAAAAAAAAACCAAACCAACACAAAATCAACTTTCTTTGTTGACAAAGACAGACATGAAAAAAAAACCAAAACAAAACTGCCCCAAAACCAAACACTAAAATCCCCATTGCTGATATTGCAAACAGTTGTTATAATACCAACTTTTCTATCCAAAATACTAGTGAAATTATTTTCCTCATTTCCTCCTGTATTATCCTTGTTAGAGAAACATACATTTTTATGTGCAAATCCTAAAAGTAGCATAAAAAATACAACAGTTTCCCAAGGGATGAAGATGTTTTACAGGTGCTGACATGTTATTAATGATAATGCAAAAATGAGAAAAATGTTCCAACCAATATGTAAGAATTAATATATTATATTAATTATCTAGTATAAAAATCATAATTGTTAAATAAGTGTAAAGAAATTTAAAATTTTAAATAATAAATAAGTTTTACAATTATGTTTCGTAAACACTATTTTTCAATATTCTTGAGCCAAAGGCACCAGGTGGCGCTACAATACTGGAGT
>NW_008689718.1:0-770 GCF_000695815.1 Acanthisitta chloris | reverse complement strand
AAGCACTATGCATTTTAAAGAAAAAAAAGCCCTTCTTTTCAAAAATTGACTTTGCTGTTCATATTTGCAGCCAGGATTTATGGACACTTCTGCTTAGATAGGAGTAGTACTGGATTCTGATATCACTATCTTGGAAATGGATCCAGATGCTGAATGTGTCTCAACCAGCAGACCTGTAACCATAATGATTGATTCTAATACTTTGGGGAGCATTTATGTGGTTATAAAACTGCTGCAAGGAAAGCCTTCAAATACTAATGCTCTTATGAAGTATCAATTTAAATGCTTTTTTTAACCCTATTTTATAAGGTTCAATTCATTTAAGTAGGAATTTTTTTTCAGATACAATCCTCAACGAGTGGAATACTGAATGCTCTTTAAATCAGTTGATTTGGGATTTAATGCTGCAGTAGCAAAAGGAGTTTTAATAAACTAAATACCTGATAGTATCTGACTGTAAAAGGAGGAGAAGAACACTTTGTCTTTGAACTGATCATTCAAAGGACTCTCAAAAAAAAGTCTGTGAACTTCTTCTTTTAACAGGATCTGGTTATAGCAAATTTTTTTTGTTTTGTTTGCTTGGTTGGCTTTTTTTTCCCTGTAGTAGAAAATATAAGCAATAAAAAAATACAAGCAGCCATAGCTACAGCAACAACTGCTTGTTGTAGCTCCTGGAAATGTTAATGTGATTTTTTTCCATTGGGTTGATATTTTGCTTTTTCTTGTTGCAGGATGTTGTTCCACAGGTATTCCTGGACCACATGGGAACT
>NW_008689717.1:137218-151281 GCF_000695815.1 Acanthisitta chloris | reverse complement strand
CCGCGCTCCCCGGGGTCTCTCCCCGGCGCTGGAGCTGCCCCCGGGGAAGTCATTCTGCGAAGGGTCCAAGTGCTTTTGGTTGTGTTAAGGACGAGCTGCTTTGCCGCGGGTTTGGTACGGGCTGATCAATCCCCCGCAGCCAGCAGAGTGACACGGTGTGACACGGGAAAACTGATGCCACGCAGCGCTCTGTCCACAGGGCTGGGTCACTGGGTAATAGTCATTCGCAGCTCCGTGTAGAGTAACGCTCAGGCTCTTTGTCACGCGTGTTCCTTACCCAGCTGCATCCTCAAAGGAATAAAAAAAAAACCCAGCATCCTTCTACGGAAGTTAGGAAAAAATCATTGGAGCGGCTTAAGAGGCGGAATCGCAGCGCCGCCGGATGATAAATCCATGTCCTTACACCGCTCTGTTTCACTTCCACGGCTTGGCTCGGGATGTGCTCCAGTGTGGGAATGCCCAGGCGCTAAACGGGAAGGCTCCTGCGGGAAAAGACAGACGAGCTCGTTTAACCTGTAGGCTCCGGCCCCAAAGAGCCAGCACCACTCCTTCCAAGGCATCCTTGCAGGTATATATTTCTCAGGAGAGACAATAAGTATAATATATAAGAATAACCTCAATAATAATAAAAAGTAGGCATTTTAGAGTATAAAACTAGATTCAGCCAATCTGTCGCGAAGGAGAGAGTAGTCCTCCTTTCCTCTTTTCCTCGCGTTTTTTGTATTTTCCGCTGAAACCCCCGCAACAAAGTCATCAGTTACCATGTAACCATTGTAATGCAACAAGTAACAGAACCACGTGCGTTTTAAGCGCCGAATCTTTATTTTAGGGGAAGGGAAAAAAAAAGAAAAAAGGGCAGTGCGCAGGCGCTCGGCGGCGGTGGCAGCATGGGGGACACGCTGGAGGAGCCGTGGTGGGACACTCCGCCCGGGACAGCCGGCGAGCCAGGTACCCCGACAGACAGCCCTGCTTCTCTCCGGCCCTCCTTCCTTCCCGTGGTTTTACTCCCTTCTCTCCCTCCCTTCCCTCCCTCCTTTCCCTCCCTCCTTCCATTCCCTCTTTCCTTTCCCTTCCCTCCATCCCTCCCTCCCTCCTTCCCCCCTCCCCCTTCTTTCCCTTCTCTGCTTTTAATGTGCTGCTCCAGGTTTTCCGCTCTCCCTCTTTTTTTTTTTTTTTTTCTCTTGTGCCTGCTTTTTTTTTTTTTTTCTCTGCTTGCTACTGATGGCGGGTTTGCTTGTAAGGAAAATCTCTGCAGCCAGTTGATGCCTAATCTCTGACCCTTCAGACCTGGGGTAGACTGTGGAGCGGCAAACGGAAATATCAGTACATAGGTAACAACAGGAACCCACTCAACAGAAATGCGTTTAAGGGAATTTGAAACTGAGGAATGAGGAAAAACCTCTTGGTTTGAGGTCAGAGCTCAGCTGTCCCCTGCTTTCACTTAGCTTCTAAACCCAATTTTCTTGCAAACGGAGTCTGTTTGTTTAAAGGTTTTTGCATAATGTGCGCTGATTGCCATTACCGCCGTGAACTTGCTTTTACAGTTCTGACAGGCCTTGGAAACAGTGATGCCATAGTAGAGCCTTTGGAGGGAAAAGTATCTGTGGTACTTGAAAAGCATCACCCACGTGCTCACTGGATTGTGTCACATCACCCTTGCCATGTGTTGCTGTAAAGGGGCAGGAGTTAAGCAGCTTTTCTCTAGCCACTGCACTTTAGAGCATGATACTATGGCTGATTTGTCTCTTTTTCCTGATGACTGTAATAGCTGACTTCTATGCTTGTCGGAGTTAAGCAGCTTTTCTCTAGCCACTGCACTTTAGAGCATGATACTATGGCTGATTTGTCTCTTTTTCCTGATGTCTGTAATATCTGACTTCTATACTTGTCTTTTTTTTTCCATGTATATTGCAACCACAGTCTATATAGTGCTTTATCTGTAGTGTTGAGATTGAGTATAGAAATTTACATAGATCTAGGCAGCTAAAATGACTTTAGAGTTTATAATGCCCTGTTTTATTGATTTATAAAAAATGTAACACTGATAAGAATTAACAGTTATTGGGAGTAACCTGTACCTCTGGGAAGACTCCAGATCTTTCAAGCATCTTGATAATTGTTGCTTATTCTTGTGAAAAGGTACTTGGAGAATAGTTAGAGAGGAAGCAATATGAAAATGGTATGTATATAACAACTAGGGGTCACAAGCCCTGATAAGGCTTCTGAGCATTCCATTTTTATTTTTAGTCTCGTGTAGTTTCCTTAAGCAGTTCCAGTTCCCATCGTAAATGCTCTTCATTAAGAATTGTTCTTAAGGGCCTACCTGCACACGTTGCCAGCTACAGGCTTCATCTAGGATGGATGATTGGCTGACTGTTTAAAATGTTGGCACCTTTCCTTTAGAAGCCAGATAGAGAGCAGGACTTGGGTGATAAACTTTTGACATGATGGTTAAACCATCTGACTGTGAGGTGAGACTGCTGACAGTTCTTCCAGCTACATAAAACTCCTTGGATTTTTGAAATTGCACTTTTGAGCTACTAAAATAGTTCAGGTGGGGAAGTAACCTCTGGAGGTGTCTAATCCAGCTCTGTATACTTTGCTCCAAGATCATTCTTTGAGTGTGTTACGAGCAATAGTTACAAGTGAGTGTTGTGCATACCATGTACTCTGCTGTCCATAGCACACCTTCATAAACTTGTTGACAGGTTCTTTTTAGGGAGCCTGTTGTTGGATTAAGTTGACACAAGCCATCAGTAAAGTAAGAACATCTGTTACTTTTATTTTGTGTAGCTATTTTTCACCTAAAACATGTAAAATCAAGAGTTAATTTGTACTGCATTTTATGGATACTGTAAAAAGCTTTAAAATCAGTTGGCATGAAAGAGGAAATCAGGAGTTACAATGTAAGCAGCAATACAGTAAAATAAATGCCCTTTAGGGAGCACCTTTGACAGACTTGATCAAGTTTATTTCTGTGAAACATCAAGTTTTGTTAAAAAAAATATTTACTATTCATTTGCTGACCTGTTTGAAAACAGCATCTCTGCCACAACCATAGCTGCAAAGCAGAATTTGAAATGTACTTTAAAAATACTGTTCTTTTGCCAAATCCTTTAAGATTAACCCTAGAATAAGTTCTGAGCAGTAGAATATTCTTCCTAGTAACTCAGCCCTCAAAAGTGTCAGATTTTAACAACTTGTGGTTAGAAAAGGCTGCTTTTAAGATGAGTATGAACATCTTTCATACACTTCACTTAAAGAGTGTGAAAACACAAAATATATATAAATATATACCCTAGTATATGGATATATAAGTAATTTTAAATTTGTTTTTGGCCACATCATTGGAAATCATTATTTTAGAATCCATATTCAAGATTAAAGGTAGTTAGTCTCACTTTGAGACATGAATGTTTACTTTGCTGCAGATGCTTTATAGATGTAAAAAACCCCACAAAAACCTAAGAGAAAAAACCCTGAAGGGATTATCCATCTCTTTACCTTGTAACATGACACAAACTAAAGAATCTTGCCCAGTAACTTCTTCAGCAAACATTTAACTTTGAGAGGAGATCTGTGGAGAGAGTGGTTATAGATTATTCTCCACTTAGCAGTGTTGTTTAGTGTTACACATGTCCCTTGTCATGCAACTGCAGGACTTCCTTACCTCCCTGTTTCCAGAGCATGTCACAACTATGTCCAATCTTGAATGCGATTTTTCTGTTGCATTCAGAATTATTTAGGAAGAGGATAATGAATACTAAGGAGTTTGTTTTGTACTGATGAAAGACACCATTTTTTTCCTCTTCTCTCCATGAACAGAAAAGAGCACTTCTCACAGCATTAGCAATGTCTGCATCTTGCCTGTAGCCAGCATGTCACATCTCCCAAGCAGTTTGAGGGAGAGGGATGGACTTACATTTTCCAGAATTTCTTCCAGTTTCTTCCTTTTATGTTACCACTCCTTGTCTTTCATTGTCCATACTTGCGTTATCTCTCTTAATCCCATAGGAGTGTACTATCCCCATTTGTCAGTTTCAGATCCTGAAGTTAGTGTCTATGTGGGCCGTGTCCCTGATAGGTAGAAATTGTGTCATCGCAAGACAGGAGAAGAAGACAGAAACTCTTCTATGTCAGCAGTACAAATAGGTGAGAAGTCTAATATGGGACCATGGAGGATGATGTGGCAGCACTTTTGGGGTCCTGTGTATGCTCTAAGGCAAAGGATGCTATTGCAGGAATTAATTTCTTTCGCCAGAAGTTTTCCTTCTGTGGACTGTCTACATAGGGTGCCAGGTAGCATCAGGTTGTGATGTGTGATTTGCAGCTACCGAGAAGCAGATTGTTTGTGTAGTGCATTCAGTGGGAGCATTGTGGCTTGATCAGAGCTGAGACCTGTTGGTGGACCTGTATATGGAGAGGTTTGTATTTTATTTTTTGTTTGTCTCATCCATGAGTTGCTGTCCCTTCTGATGGAATTTGGCCATGTATTGAAGATCTCTCTGATGAGCATGCCAAGTTGACAGATGTTTTTTGAGATCTCTGCTTCCTTGCTCTGTAAGTTGCAGAATGTACAGTGATATGCTTCTGTGAACTGTATTTGGATCTGAGGATACATGAGGGTGTTGAGGCACTGGGATCTGGTTGCCTAGAGAAGTTGCAGATGCCCCTAGAAGTATTCAAGGCCAGGGTGGTCTTTGAAGGCGCTTTGAACAACCTGTGCTAGTGGAAGTTGTCCTTGCCCATAGCAGGAGGCTTGGAACTAGATGATCTTTAATGTTCATTCCAACCCAGACCATTCTGAGATTCTATGATGTGGAGTCTTGGAGCTTTATGGTTAGCTGCAGGTTTAGTGAATAAAATTGGAAGCCTTTTTATTATGGAAAAGTCATTCTTTAATGTCTGCATTTTGGTACAGGTGTGTCTTATAGGACACAAGCTGAAATAATTTTTCAGTAGACCTTCAGGCCATCAGATCTTTTTAAACTTTTCCTTTTTAAGTATTTCTAGAGCACGTCTCATGAAGCTGTTGAGGGAGGCGTAGGACTCTTGTGGGTTTGCAAAAATGGTCATGCAGCAGTGCTACATGTACTGTCTCAGTGGGTAAGTTAAACTTTCAGCTGTGAAATGAAAGGGAAAAATTGGGTGACTGAATGCATCAAAATCTCTCCTTGCTTCAGCAAAAGAGTTGCAGTTCTGGCTGTGGCACTGGGATCATGACCAGCTTTTGCTTTATTTAGGAATTAGGATTTGGCAGTTCTTAAAGAAACACCTATGTGAAAGGAGTTTTCCCACATATTATCAGTTGAGCCATTTAGACTGTTGGAATGTGCTCTGTTAGGGGAAGAAAAATAAGGGAGTCATTAATACCAGAGAAATAAATTAATTTTTATATTCTAAAACAGTAACTCATGTTAGTTGTTAATACAGGATTCCCGGGGGGGAGTTTCCTTGCAGTAATAGTATTTTGTTAGTTTGAACT
Source organism: Acanthisitta chloris (assembly GCF_000695815.1). NCBI lineage: Eukaryota > Metazoa > Chordata > Aves > Passeriformes > Acanthisittidae > Acanthisitta > Acanthisitta chloris. The sequence continues at coordinate 145,796 of NW_008689717.1, read as the reverse complement.
TCCTTTCCTATAGAACAGCGAGAAATTTTCTTGTCAGAGCCAGAATTGCTGTTTTTCAGAAAAGTGAAAACAGTGAACGTGGAGTCTCTTCTAATGTTTTGATCTTTTTATTATTTTTTTTGTCTGTGTGGCTGAAAGGAAGCTTTGAATGAATTTTAAGGCTTTTAAAGAAGTTAATGCTTCAAGAAAAACAAAAAGGCAAGTTCTCTCATGTATGAACTAGAAGTGCTTATGCAAAGAGTTAGTTTAATTTAGAAAAAACCTTCACCAGGAGTTATGAATGCAGTTACATATTTTACTCAAATGTGAGCAGTTCAAAGGAAGGGCAAAATTGTGGAGGAATGCAAGAACAAAATTGCAGTTCTGTGTAAGTCACAGCTTACCGTTAAACTTGATACTAATTTTGATCTGTTTTAACATACTGTTTAAATGAACTGAAGTCTAAATACTGTAGCCCAAATGGTGAAAGTTTATATAGCTGATGCAAATATTATCCATCTCGATTCCTGCATCTGTTTTCCTAACATTTGCATGCATTTGAGTGGAGATAATCACACTAGGTTAACTCATGGAGGGGAGAAATGTTTAGCTTCAAATCATGTTTTTAAAGTGATGCTTGACACAACAAGGAGCTCTGCATTTCTTTTAAGTTTGGTGTTACACAAGAGCAGATTTCTCCACGTCTCTCTTCATTCCATCTTTACTGCTGAAGATAAGATATCCGTACTGAAACACTTCTTGACTAGACCAGCTTTGAAAACAAATCTACACCGCCTGCAACTCCTCATCATGTGATTGACCACACATTTTTATAAACCTACTGAGACAACCTTACTATGGTGATTTCTGGTACATGTCAAAACTGATTTTATAGAAGAAATTTATTTGTCTCATGTGCTTCTGTACTGCACCAGAAAAAATAGGGCAGAGCTTGGTCCCTGCACACATGCAGTTACCTTTGGCTCCTAAGAAATTGGCTGTCTCCTGAAGTCCTGTGATTGGTGACCATTGACTGATCATGTAGATGGTTTGTAATTTTTTTTCCCCCCATGGAAACAACGGCTATTGAGATTCAGATGGCTTAAAACCATTTTAATGACATAAACCGTAGAAAATTATTTACCTTCTCCCTCCACTTTGAAGGCAGGTTTTAGACACAGTCCTTACAATGCGTAGCTTTCCAGCAGTGCTGTCTTGGACTGGTTTGTTGAGATGTCCAGCAGAAATTTTGACAGGTACTTTGGTTGTGCTCGTAGGCTTTGGTTTGGGGATCCGAGTTGGAATTGAACGTCGGAACGTGTTCGTGATCTTGAAATAAACCAAGACAATAAATCATGTGTTAGGGAGGTGAAGCAAACTGTGTATTTAGCTTGTTAGCGCTTTTTCCACTTTGTAAATCTGAATGCATTGCTCTTAGAACTGTTTGTCTGAACTTTCTGTACCTCGTTGGTAATGAGAATGAAGCTTTGTATCTAATTTGCCTACTTGTATGGTGAAAATGAAATAATCTGGATGAATTGTAATCCAGAATATAAATAAGAGGGTTTTCCTGTCAGCCCTCTGACTAGAGCATCAGCCCTAGGAGCTGAGTGATGCAGTGCAAAGGCTGTGACTTGTGCAATTTCTCTGGGTGAATAACCAGAGAACTTCTGCATGCAGAAGCACATCTTGATACAGTCCTGAGTAGCAGGCAATACTTAGCTCATACTTTACCATGACAGATCATTCTTTGACAGTGACCAGTGTACACAAAATTAATGTATTTGTAAGAGAGAACTCTCCCTTTAGAATTCAGCATAGTCGTATTTAATTGCAAAGAAGTAACTAGACAACAGAAAAAGTTACACTGAAAAGATATGAAGAACTGCAAAGACAAGGTTGTTTGAAAGGTACCATATATGAAACCAGGTTTAAACACATTCTACTCATTAGAAAAGCTTTTTGCATCACAAGCTCTCTTATGTATCTTTTTCAGTCAAGCTCAGAGTAAATCAACTTCGGTGAGTTTTGTTTTTCTTTAAAAAAACCCGTAAAACAAAAGTGGTGTTAAAATGAGGACAATAGAAAAAAGTGTCAAAACTGGTGAAATAAGTATGAATAGGAATGAGCTAGATCCGAACAACTTGGGAGAAACAACTTCCTAGTGGCCGTAGAGGTCTGCCTGGACTTACTAAAAAAATAAAAATAGTCACAATTCAAAGCCTTGCATTTGCCTGTAGATAATTGTATATGACAGGGATTCTCAAAAGGATGAAGCTGAGTCAACAGAAGATCATAGCATGTCCTCACTATGGAGGAATTTGGGGAAAGTTTATACATCACTGATGTGCTTAATGGGTCATGAGGAAGGACGCCTACATTAAGAATATCTTGCAGAGTTTTGTCCAAACAGCTCAGTAAAGCGTATGGCAAAATGGAGAAAAGGTGACAAAGCCTGTCAATTATGGAATGTCTTCTGCATGAACATTAATAGAATATACTAAATCTTTTCAACTTTGGAAAATAGTAGAGAGTAAAATAAACAACAGCAGAAATCTAGGTTGAGGTGAATAGGGAGATTAACATGCTTGAGAAGGCATCCATTGAAAGTGGATTAAAGATATGTGAAAAGTATCTTCCCTTGTTCATGAGCCATGAAACTCATTGGGATGACAGTTTTTGAAGTGATGATATAAATTGGTTTGGAGAGAGTTTAGACTGTTTCATGGCATCCACTCAGGATTGCTAAGCATAAAGATGTGATGGTCATGAGCTGTAGACTGCTAGAGGCTGCACTCATTACTCTGTCTGCCTGGTACTTAATGTTCGTAAGAATTTGCTGTTGGTCACTACCAAAGATGAGATATGTAGTTCCTGAGTCTGATTGTGTAAAACTTGCTTCGTGGTTTTATCTTCAAAATCAAAAAGTTTCAATTTGTAGCTTTTTTTTTTTAATACATTGAGAAAGAAGTTTGTGCTTGAAAGTAAGGAAAAAGGAGATGCATTTTTCCTTCCCCTATGTTCCTGTAAAGTTTTACCTCTAGGTGGCAGTGAAGTTTGCCTTCTGCACTGCATCCCAGTATTTCCAGGAAAACCAACCTGAAACTTGTCGTTAAATGCTGAATAAAAGAAAATTAACATGCATGGCAGTCGTGAATTTTAGCATTCATATTGTTAGTATGCAAAAGAAAAAAAAATAGAAAAAAAACCCCAAATTCCCCTTACCCTCAAACCAAAAAGCATTTTGCTTCAATTACCAAAGGAAAGAAGGAAAGAAGGGGTTGATGTTGGAAGGGATAATTGTGTTACTACTGTGTGGCTGTCCTTGAGTACTGAGTTGGAAAAGTTTGCCTCTGTGTATGTGGTATGGCCTGGTACATGAGGCCAGAACTGAGAATGAAACGTTTGGGTGGACTACTACTAGCAGTGACACTAATGCAAGTTTAGAGGTGACAGAAAATGTGCCTATTTCCCAGCTGTAAAAAGGATTAAATTAGCTGTTATTTGCTAAATATTTTGAGATGAATAGATAAAAATATGTGAAATCTTGCATGCTAAAGTGTGGTTGTATCTCTAAGAAAGAGTTGTGTTTAGTTTTTCTTGCTTTTTGGTTTTGGTTTTTTTTTTTTTTTTTGATAAGAACTGTTCCAATTCAGAAATTCCATACGGTACAAAGTGGTTGGAGTACTCTGTAGATGATTGAACAGCTGTGTTAGTACTTCAGAAAGGTATTCATAGGCCCAGATTTTTACAGGGTTTTTTTGTTCATTTAACTGGTATTCAGGCTCTAAGGTTTTATTAAATCAGTGGGAAGTTAGATGTGAAAATACCCATGCTGTGGCCTTCGGTTTGCATCAGTTTCTAGCTCATTAGAACCACCATTTGCAATATGGCCTTCTGAGACATCGGATTTCGTGTCATGCAAAAGTTTTTTTGTGATTCAAAATGATCTTGTATTTTGGAGTTCTGAATCACAGTATTGAATATGTCTAAATTACTATAATTTAGTGCCAAGAGTTGCATTATAACTGAGGATTTTGTCAAAGTTTGATCTGCTTGCAGTTTTTGAATTGCTCTCTACTGCATGTGTTATGTTTGCCTATAGCTACAATAACTGAATTGATGTAACTCATGGCAGATGCTCAAACCTGAGGATAACAGTTGTTTCATGGGGTTTTATTTTCTATGCAAATAAACTATACCAATGTTAAGTTTCTGTCCCAGAAGAACTGAACTTGTACTTCAGTGATTCTATTGATCTGACTTCTGTTGAAGGCAGGAATTTAAGAACTGTCCATCTAGCTCTCTTCTTCCTCATGCAACCGTTAAAAATTGGTTTCTTTTTCACCATTCATGGTATAAATTTTGGAAATACTGAACAACTTAAATTTAAGGAAAACACTTGTTGGCACTTCACTTTTTGAATTTCGTTACATGTGTAGCTAGATCAAGGACTAAACGCTTTCTATTTTGTAAAACTCTGAACTTGACATAATACGAATCTCAGATACGAGTTGTAAAAAGAACATTTTGGGTCAGTTGACTGGATCACTGCTTAGGCTGCTGTACCCATAAAAAAACCACGGCATTATGTGGGTATTGTCTGGAAAACATTTGGAAGTAACCATATATAAAGTTCTGCATTGGTTTAGTTGTACATGGACTGAAAATTCTTGTGCAATCCTCTTAGTTCCTTCCCTACTACTTAGTGTAGAGGCATGTAAGCAGATACATTGACTGTGGTGTGCTTGTATCTTGGGATGCCTATTTGTTTTTTTTGCACAGAGCTGACTGAATAAAAAAACCTCTATATATAGATTTTGGTGGGCTTTTCCAATTTGATTTGTAACTCTTATCTATGTATGGGAAATCTGTATGCACACCAAGAATCACTTTAAATGTATGCAGCCTTTCTACTGATTCATTTTCTCCTTCAAGTTGAATGGTTTCTAGTCTCCCCCATTCCTTTTTGGATTCTCATTTGTATTCTGGATTTGCTGGCTCTGTCTTCATCACTGCTGTTTAGTTGTGGCTCCTTGTGTTCCCATCTGTAGGCCATTTTATTATATCTGCTATCTTTGCAAGTGGTAAAAGAGGAAATAAGATATGTCATCCTTCAGAAAAACAAACTGAGCAGCCTTTCATGTTCTGGAGATCCCTTATGAGTTCCCATTAATGCTCTCAAAACACTTCTAGAAACAAAATGCTACCCAGGAGCTACCTATGTGAGTAGTTGTGCAGTTTGCCTTTACTTCCTGTCTCTAAACATGGTTAAGTAAGCATCGACAGACAATTGCTGAAACAACAAAGGCAACTAACTCCAAATACACTAAACTAGGCACATTTTCTAAATTAGGAGATTGTGACATGTCTCTTTGTAGATATAGCAGCACCTTATTAGTTTAAGGCATTAGACTTGGAAAATAGCAAAGTTTTGGTCAGTAGTGCTTCCAGTTGTAGAAATAAGCACTTAAAGCTGATTTTCAAGGCAACAATGATCTAAGAATCAAGAAATCTACATTTTCATAAGGATTTTATCAGTTTTAAATTAGTTTCTGAAGTAGGCATCAGTCACCTGTAGTAGGAGTTGGCAGAAGAGGGGTTGTTAGAGTGAGAACTAGTACACAGGGGCTGTGTTTGTTGTCTCATAGTGAATGATGCCAGGTACTTCAGGGATGGGGACAAACACTGCACAGGGCACAATTGTGAAATTTTCACACATTAATGTGAAAATAGCTTTCTTAATTTCAGGAAGTCAACTGAAGCATGTTCTGAAATATCAGGATATGTATTCCACACACGCCTTTTTTTTTCTCCCCATGGGTGCGGAGATGGCTTATCTTATTTATATGGGCCATCAGGTATTTTAACACAATACAATACTTGCTTTCTGGGGAGTGGGCTAAAGCAAACATGCATGGGAGTGTCAAGGAGAGAAAATATTTCTGTTTCTGTGCTGTTGAAGTTGTTCTCCTGCTTTTGATCCTAATTTTTCCTAATCTTTTCTTTTTCCCTCTGAAATTAAGACATATGCTTTGCTTCCTGTTTGAACTTTGTTTATTTACATGGGGAGGAGCATGTAGTACTTCTGCTGTAAGTTTTCTTATCTGCCTTTCCACAGTCACTGCAGAACTTGATCTAGGAAAAATATAAGAAAAGAGAAAGATAAGGTTCTTTCTCACTGCTTCAATTTTTAGTTTGAGAAATTTCAGTAAGAGAGTATCATTTTCAGCTGTAGTGAAAGTGGCCAGGGGATGGTGCTGAAGACTCTTTAAACAGAAGTGCACAGCATGCACAAGTGTGCCTTTTGCCACATGTAAGTTTGGTTTTGGATGATTGAATGCAGTCAGAATGTAAGACAGGTCTGCAAGTGGGATTGAGTGAAGATTGAGTGATAGACCTGAATATTCCCTTTGGTCTCCAAACCAGACAGCTTTGACTGAAATTTCCAGTTAGGTATTCTCAGCTGTGCAGGGCATTCAGATGCTTCCTTTTCTTTACTTTTCTTTCACTAGGTCCTGGAATTTGTCTTCTAGGAATCCAGTGTGAGAAGTCTCAGTTGCTCTGCATTTCCTTTTATGCAACCCACTTGTGTGCATGACTACATTGAGATGTGTAAGCAGGAGTAGTATAAATAATCCTTATACTTACAAACGTTTAAGCCTCAGCCAGTGTTGTCTGGCTTGGCACACTGCACTGTCATACCATTATAAACAGCTCAGCGGAGGGAAAATGAATACTTTGGTTGTAGTACTTGAGCTATTAAGTGGGGGAGCAATTGGGTTTGTTTAATATGGAGGAAACAAAACTGAGAAAAGAAATGATAATTGTCTTCTAATGTGTGAAAGTCTGTTGCAGAGAAAATAGTTTTCAAAGTCCAGTGAGGGGATGGGAAAGAAAATACTGGATTACAGTTTCAGCAACATAAGCTTAGTTTAGAAATTAGCAAGGTTCTTAATGGCAAGAGTATTTCATCCCTGGTCTAGATTTCCAGAGTAACTGTGAAATTTTCATTGCAGAAGTTTTTTAGAACAATAAGAACCAGTTTTTTGTTTGGAAGGGTTTAGGTCAAGGTGTAATAAGGGAATAGGCTGGAAAATGTCCCGAGGTCCCTTTTAAGCTCTGTTTTCTGTGTCTTCTACTTTTCTGCTGGTATTTGGTCTATTACAGCATTTTTTATTTCAATAATATGACATACTTGACAGAAAAATCTGTAGTAATATTAGAAATTAATTCCATATATGTGACACAGATTGCGCTGATGAACTCAAATGTGTCCCTGTGGTCTTATTTCCTGAATACCAAGTTTAAATCTACTTTCTGGTGGTGGGGAAAAGAAGCAAGGGTTGGAGGCAGAAGTTGCATTCTCAGTTACTAGAATCCTATTATGTGCCTTGCTTTTGTTCGGGTAACTTCACTGGGAAATGTGATAATCTTTTAAACTATGGATTATTTAAAGACTCATTTTTAACAGAGAGTAGACAAGATGTAAGGAAAAGCAAGGTTATGTTGTGGGTCAACTCCCCTAGGACAAGGATTTGCCTGGGACTGGTTATCAACATCATCACGTAGCAGGCTATTCTCTGAATTGAACACTTGCTTGCTGTTAGTTGTCTTCCCTTAGCCCCTGGAAAGTGGGAGGGGTCTCAGGCACCTTCTTCGGGCACCTGGGCAACCCTAGAAACAGCAGTGGTATGTGGCCTTTTTAGAGTACTGAACACACTGCAGTAGTAATTCTGCCCCGCAGAGGGTAGTGCAGGCACTCAAATGCTTCTGCAGGTGCTTAAGTGTCAGTGTTTTTGGAGAGAATACAATCTGTGCAGTTCACTTGGTTTAAAGCTGCACTGCCATTTGTTGTGTAAGATTCTTGACAGTGAGCATCATTCTGTACAGATTGTGGGCAGCTAGGGATATCTATGTATGGGTATTTCAAAGTTACACAGTTTTTAAAGGTGTTTGGAACAGCCTTCATAGCCACATACACTCTTAAATGTAAAAACATCTTCATTATCAATATTATCTGCTCAAAAGCTCTGAATATATTTTCCCTATGTTAGTGACTGTATATGTTGAAGATGTATACAGAGGTAACAAGGGTGGAACCAAAAGAGTTCTGCATGGAGAAGGAAAATAACCCTCTGCTTTTACCATCTTGGCTTTTTTTCTCTCTAGGAGCAGGCCCATTTCCTCTAGAAGGCCACATTTAAAGGTGTATTAATCAGAGTTAATTTTTTTATTTATATATATATGATTCTTAAAATACATATAAAAATTTTAATTTAAAAAAATGTCTACCTTTTATTCAGCCAAGGCTGATGGTTCTCTGGGGTAAAACATGACCTATAGTGGCATGAGTATGAGACATTCAAGGATAAGAAAATATAGATACTAATCGCAGTTGAAGCTGCCTTGCTCAGATTTTGCACAAGTCAATTAACTTCTCTCCTAAAAGAGATCCAGAAGGATGCTAATGGGACTGATGAATGTTTATTGTTTATTTAGAAAGCCTATCAAATTCTGGGCTGCATCAAAAGGAGTGTGCCCAGCAGGTCAAAAGAGGTGATTCTCCCCCTCTACTCTGCTCTTGTGAGACCCCACC
>NW_008689717.1:121743-136758 GCF_000695815.1 Acanthisitta chloris | reverse complement strand
CTAGATGATCTGTAAGGTCCATTCCAATCCCTAAAATTCTGTGATTCTATGATTGTATATTTGAAGTGCTTTGTGATGTATTTGCATGCTGGCTGCTCTTCAGACAGTAGTGGTAGCATCACAGGTGATGGGACTAGGGCTCTGGCAGTGATTGCCATAGAAAGTTCTCATCCTTTTTCCTTTTTACTTGTCCCTTCAGTTATGCTGATTGTAAAGCTGTGCTGTAAAATGGTTCCTGTGTTGTTTTACTGAAGATTTGGTATGAGATTTTTTTTGTTTGTTCTTTTTTTGTGTGTTTTTGTTTTGTTTTTTTTTTTTAATCCAGGTTAATTTCTTGACCTGATTCACAGTGCTGCCTTTCTGAACAGTGATGACAGCATAAGTAAAAGGGCAGTATTTTTTGGTATAGGTTGTGGTAGGAGTGAGGAAGGGGAGGGAACTTCTTTTGCCCATCCCTGTATGAAAACCCTGTAATGTCAGGTCACAGCGTGGCAAGTGGAAAATCATAGATTAAAAGAGGTCTTTCCTCTTGTGTTCGGAAATTGTTTCCCAAGAGCACTTTGCTTAGTGGTCAAAAGAGTATCGTGTTCAGTTGGTAGCTCTGATATTTGAAACTTTTTGGGTGCCCAGAGCACAGAGAGAATTCAGGTACATCTTGGGGCCACTGGCTGCAAATTTGTGAAAACACTTCATGGTGCTTAAATTTTTAAAGTTTTTTTTTTTTTTTGAGCAATTTCCCACTTACAGTACTTGCTGTTAATTTTAAAACTTCTTCATAAACCCACTTGTGCTGTACTTGAACCAGAAGATCTCTTTCTCTTCTGTTTCTTGGTAACATAATGTTTTGGTAGTCTTTGCTTAAGCCTGGAGATTAGGCAGTTGTCAGTTTTTGTTTTGGCTGTCTCAATATCTGTTTCCTAGGGACAAAGTCATCCTGCAGATGGTTACTCCATTTCCATCACCTAACCCTGCAGCATCCATTTAGTCTTACTCAGAAAGTGCTGTACAGTTCTGTTTCTGATTATTTTTTCCCCAGTGTGGGGAACGTGCCTTCTTAAACCTTGCCTGAGATGTTTTCATACAAATCTTTTTTCTTATTACAGCCTTACATTCTGTCCCCAGACACTGTATTGCCTACAGTGCTCTGGATCAGGAAGATTAGCTGGCTGCTCCTGTAATTTTTGTCAATTCTGTTTCTTAGTTAGCTACCTGAGGAAGTTAAATAAGTTGAGATACTATGCTACCTCACAGTTGATGAGCAGGCACTGGCTCTCACAATATCATTATCTCTTCTTACTCTCTTCTTTTTTCTTTTCTTCCTTTTCTCTCCCTCCCTTCATCCATCCACCCTGTAAGGACAAAATTTACAAGTACTTCTTCTGAAATATTTAATCGCAAAAAAGAATATCTTAAAAATGCTGAGCACTGGAGTGTTTGTGCTGCCCTTGCTTGTGTCCATTTGATCACTCACTGAAATAAAACCGAAAAGATGAAGGAAAGTGGTCTGGTAACTGTTGCCTTTTTTAAATCAGTTAATTCTCCCTTTCTTTCCTGGGGACATAACTCAACATCCAGGGGAACGAGTATATTTTTAGACTTCAGAGGAGATGTTTGCCAAGAGTTTAGGAAAAAGAAGGGTTGATATTATGATCTGCTGAAAACTGCTTTTGTGCTCTCTTTCACAGATTCATCCCTGATATATACTACTTACTATATGACTGTATTTCTCTTTTAACATTTAAATGAAACATTACATACCTGTCAGACCTTAGGCTTTTGAGCAAATGCTGAAAGCAAAAGTATCATAGCTCCAAACTAACAGCAATACTTACCATTTCTGGAATGGTTCAAATTCCTGAAAGAGCTGCCTTATATGGAGGAATTTTAATATGGTTATGCTTGATGTTTTTGTTCATAGTGTTTGAATAAATTTATAGATGAGTCATTGAAATTTCTCTTTGTTCTGCTGTGTTCTCTTTGTCTGCCAAGGAAGCAGGTGGATATTCCCACTCAGCAAAATGGAAATAATCTGAAATATGGAGTGGTGCTCTGAACAACTTAAGGTTAATTTGTAAATCAGTAATTTGAGTCCTTAAGATGTGCTTTCTATTCGTTACTTTATGATAAAATTACAGCTAACTTATTTCTGTTCAAACAGTTAAGTTTCAACACTCAGCAATTACATCCAGGTGTTTATTTTCCCTGCTGGATGCTTTAAAGTAGATCTTGGGAATCTGAACAGGAGGAACCTATTTCATTCTGCAAACTTTATTTTCTGGCAAAATGATTATTTGATTATTCGTCTGTTGAAATGACTGACAAAAAGTTCACTGTGAAGTCATTTAACATCTACACAGAGATTGTTTCATCAACAGGACAATGTAAGCATCCCTTATCAAGGTGTGTTTTTAGAGAATGTACCAATTTCATTTACAGGCCGTGGTGATGCTTCTTTCTTTTAGGAGTCAGTGGTCATAAGTGAGTGCTTCCTTTATCTTTTGTTAATTGGACAGTTACTGGGAAATGATCCTGAGTTTAAGACTGGGAGACAAGTACTGTCTTGTTTAATAATTAAACTTAATAAGTGGTGTGAACTCTCACCTAGGTTTTGTATTCAAAACTTAGCTTCAAAGTCTGAAGGGGTAAGGACTTCCTTATTCATAATGGCTTGGTAAGTGTCCAAGTACTAAGTATGCTTCTTGCTATGTCCTGATTTGTGCTCTTCTTTTGTAAGATGTTGTAATAGATGGCCAGGTGGTTAATGATCAACATACTTCTGTGTATTTGGAATACATGTATGCAATGAAAATATTTTTCATACAAAATTTTTAAGTCCAACTGAAGAAAATATTAGTGATTGTAGAGGACAACTGTCAATCCTTTAGTTTTTGGAGAATTTGGTGTCTGTTAGTATGCTGTCAAGTGTGTACTTCAGACACAGTTATTCAGTGCCATGCTTGTAATGTACTCCTGCAGAGATCTTAGGTATGGATCAGCAGGATATGTAGTATGGCAGATTCTAGAAGTGCGGAGAATGTGTTTTGAATGTACTGATTTTGAGTGAGCCCTGTGGTTAAGTGTGTGCAACCTGAATGTAGTTAAGTAATTTGTTCATGCAATTAACACACTCTAAAGTTTTTATAATCTTGACTTGCCTGAGTACTGGCTGCTATCTTCATCAGTAACTATTGTTGGCATTGATGGGAGTTGAAGTTTGCTTTGCAGGATAAGACTATGTACTTCTTCTGACCCAGGTCTTAGTCAACTCTCACTTGTGCAGCCGTGGAGATAAAGTGAGAGAAAACAAGTAGGAAGGACCTCTTATGAAGCCTAGTCACTTCAGATTATGCATGACATGAAGCTAGGCTTGGACTGGTCCACATTTTGTCTTTAAAATTGCCACTGCTCAACTGGACATTATATGTTAATATCCATTTCTATCATATATCTTATAATTTAATATTTTTTTCTTCCCATTGTTAATTTTACTCAGGAAAAGTGTATGTGGACTTTGCTGATCTATAGAAACTATTCTAAAAGCAGTTATTACCAACAGTTGTAAAGAGTTAGATTCGTATCCATCAAAATGACTTGAAATGGTGGAAGTCCCCTTGTTATGTGAAACCATGTGCCAGAGTTCTTTGCTGAACCTATTGCTGAGTTATAGTGCAGAAATATCTTTTCCTTTGGGCAATATAAGCAGAATAAACATAAGGGTTTAGCCAATAGGGACTTTATGCTTACTTTCAAATTTCCTTGTTGATAAGGAGGTTAATTTAAAACAAAATAATCTCCCCCCAAATCATAAAATGCATAGGCATTTAGCTTTATAGAATAAGAGCAACTGTTACAATTTAGATTTGCGGTATACAGCTTATGGGGAAAAGAGACATTTCAAAGTGCATTTCAGGTCTTCTGGACTGATTTACATTCCACGTGAAGTTGGTCCACTCCTAGCAGTATTTCCAGGGAGGTTAAAATTGACAGCTTGGCACATGTGTAAAGAACAGAATTGCTTACATTTCTGTCCTTTCCCTAGGCATGGACACTGTAACCGTCACTTACATTTCTGTCCTTTCCCTAGGCATGAACACTGTAACTGTCATTGAAACCTGTTTTTGTCTATTCTGTATGGTACTCCTATTTATCCTATACCTAGAGGCCTACGTGTTTGAAGACTTGGTATTGCTTCTTAATGCTTCTCTCGAGCTTTGTCAGCCTATTACATGAAAAACATGAAGTTATGGCATAGTTTGGTTATCTTGTTTTTTCCTCATTGTATCTGTATGATGTATATTGTATGTCAAACTGATGCATAACAGCTTAGAAGAAATCTGAATATTATGTGTAAATCCATTCTTCTGAATTATCATTTAGAAATTTTAGTGTTCCTGTTTATTGTTTTGCAGTGTGCCTAAATGATAGCAATTTTTCTGTTGTATTGGAAAAAGAACCTTGTTTGGGCAGAATTATTTTGTGAAATAAGCTTCTGAACCTGGTTCACTTATAAGAAGGGTTTACAGGAAAGTTTAAGAAGAGTTTAAACTCAACAGTGTTAAAAAAGATGGAGAGAAAAGTTGGTGGTTGTGCTCTGGAACACATAATGTATACATCATAAATTTGTACTAAGATACAATACATAGGATTTTGAGTGTTTGTGATGGACTGATAATTATCTGAAATGAGAGGGCTAGGAGGAGTTGGGAAATAGCAAGGAAGATAATGAATAAGTCTTATCTGAAGTTAGCAGGCAGTATTATGGCTTAATTCAAATTCTACCATACATGCAGAAAAATACAAAACACACAGCACAAACAAAAATATTCAGCAAGCAATGATGAAAATAATCAATTATTTACTGTTTTTTGTAATGTTAAAATATTTTACCAAGGCAAGTCGCAGTCAAAAGTAATGTGAGTTATTTTGAAAATGGAAATACATAAAGATGCATTTATACAGGTGCAAGACTAAATATTTTACATAACTGTATTTCAATGAGGAGATATACAGTAAGTGCACACTTGATAACACAAAGCAGGCAAAACTTAACGTTAGTTCCGTATACTGTTGTATAGTTCATGCACAGATCTTTCCCAAAGTAAAGAGGCTGTTCCAAATAATTCTTGCTGGGATGAAAAACAGGATGGGTTGCTGGTAAGGGTGTCAGCATGGTTGGGGATCAGTTATAGACATTACTTACTGTAATTTGTGATTGCCGTGGGAGAGGAGTGGCTGTTGGTGTGATAGTGATACTGCTGGTGATTTTATTGGTGGGCTTACTGGGTAGGCCATTAGCTAGTGCTGGAGTTCTGTTGTCTTGCACTGGATTACAAGGGCTGATGGGCTTGGAATTGGTGAGAGCTTGGACGTAAGGACTTCCTAAATGAATGTGGATTTTGTTATCCTCAGTAGTTATTACACTTGATCCTGTACTGTTAGATCTCTGAAACTGCCATGATGATTGCCTGTCTGGGGATACTCTAAAAACAGCATGCTTGGCTCCCATTTCCAAAGGCTCTGAGGAGAGTATTTGTTCCTGAGAACTTGAGCCAGGTAAAGCCAAAGGGGACATTGTTCTTTCAGGAGTTAAGGAACCACACGATTCAGGAGTTTGAGATCTTGCAAAAGTAGTCATAGTAATAGGAGAAATTACTTGCTCTGGGCTCATGTAACCTTCTCCTGCTTTTGATTTTACAGGTGTTAAGGAGGCGTTTTGAATAATGGTTATTCTTTGCTTTGGAGTGCCACAGTTGGGTATAACTGCCGTGCTTGTGTAGGAGTGAGAGCTTTCAGTGGTAGGACTAGTGATTTCAAGGGTTGCTGTGTTCTGTCCATGGTCTGGAGTTACTTTTATGTGAAGAGGTTGGCCAGGTGTATGGCTTAGCACTAGATCTCCAGTCTGTGCACAGTTTCCATTTTGCTTTGTATGTATCTTTCCATTTTGGGGATGGCTCTCTTTGGATTTCATCCAAGGGATCCATAACTTTTTGTTTACAGCATTTGCAATGGATGAGTTGCTTTTGAAAGACACTGTTTGTTCCTCCTCATTGTTGTCTTTGTCCTCATTATCACTGTCTTCGTAGAGCTGCCCATTTATGACCGTTCGCTCTAAAGGCATGAGGGTTTTGTAATCAGGTGGTTCATTGTCTGCTGGATCTGTCTGGACTTCTTTAGAGAAAACTTGCGTGTCAGAAATTCTCCTTCCGTTGAGGCCAGGCCTGAAGTTCTTGCTGAAGCCTCTGTACCTCTCCAAGTCTTTCATGAGGCTTTCCATTTCTCTTGCTAAGTCCCTGTTTTTGTTTTCTTGCTGGAGGAGTTTCTTCTGTAAGAGTGTATGGTCACCTCGGAGGTGACAGATTAGCTCTTCTGTTGCCATGTATTCATGAATTTTCTCTTTCAGTGCATCTACTTCTCTGGAAAGATGACTTGACTTCGCTTCTTCTTCTTTGAGCTTCTTAAAAAGGCGCTGCTCCTGATTGGACTCTGCCTTTTCTGTTAATTTATACCTAGCCAATTCCATTTTCACAGCCTCCAGCTCCTCCGATAGGAGCTTGGCTCTGTCCCGTTCATTGACGTATTTTCGTTCTAGAGACTCAAATTCATCTTCAGTTTTCATAAGATCATCTTCTATGGCCTTCATTTCTTTGAGCTTCTGTTTAAGCCTCTCAACTTCTTGAGTAAGCTCTCTGATTTTATTGTTTTCCTGCTGCAAGGAAGTGCTAGATTTAGTGCCCTCCTTAACTTTATTTTTAAGAAGCTCTTTTTCAACATCTTCCAGTGACTGAAGTTTTTTGCTTAGAGTATTCACTTTGGAGACAAGATCACTTCCTTTCTCCTCTTCTGCTTTGAGTTTGTTTTTCAGTTCATCCCTTTCTTTCATAACGCTGGACACTTTTTCTTCTGCATCAGATTTTGATTTCAGTGCCTTTTTACTTTCCTCAATTAGTTTTTCTGTAACTGACATCACTTTATTTTGTTCCACCTGAAGCTGAGAAGTTGCAACTTGCAGCTTTTCTTCTGTTTGCTTTATTTTTTCACCCATAGTTTTTCTTTCATCCACAAGCATCACTGTTAGACTCTTCAGCTTTGTTAAATCTTCTTTAAGTGTAAACTCAGTTTTTTCTAACTTGCTTTCAATTGCTTCAAGCTCACCAACTCTAGCTTTTAAGCCATCTAGATCATGAGACAACTGCTTTGTTAGTATTTTTTCTCTTTCTAGGTTGCATTTCAGGGAGTAACATTCCTGTTTACTCTTGTTGAAAGCATCTTCTAGTTTCTCCAGCTCCATAATTCTTTTGTTAAGTTTGTCAACTTCCCCTTTGAGGTTCTTGCTCTGCGATGCTTCTTTTTCCAACTTTCTGTTAAGTTCCCTGCACAGATCTTCCATTTTTATGAGCTCTTCATCTTTTCCTTCCAGCTCTAGCAGTCGCTTCCGTAGTTCTTCTACTTCATTCATAAGTGTGGAGTTCCCACAGTCTCCCTTATTTATCTTATCCCTTAGATCTTGGAGTTCTTCTTCTGCTTTTCGTAAAGATTTGTTGGTCTCTTCCAGCTCATCAATTTGTCGGCTGAGAGAAGTTAATTTTAACCGGAGCTGGCGATTCTGACTGTCTTCATTGGTTAGTTTGGCCATCATTGCTTCTTGGTCTTGGGAAATCTTACTGCTTTGGGCTTGAAGTTCAGTCTCCAGCCTGCTGGCTCTCTGTTTCTCTTCTTGAATTTTTGCTTCAGCAAAAGCCAGCTTCTCATGTGCTTGTTCTGCAGAAGTGGTTAATTCTTGAATTTTTTTACTTTGTTGGTTCAACTGCTCAGTGAGTCTTTGCTGTTCATCCACCACCATTAAAGCAAAGGATTTCAGTTTAGTCAGCTCTTCTTTCAATTTAGCTATTTTCTTGTTGTTTTCCTTCTCTTTTTTTGCCTGATATGCTGTTTCTTGTTCAAGAAGCTTTTTCAGTCTGTGGGAGGAAATAATATTGTATTTTGTAGCCATTTGAAAACACACTTGAACTATTACATTATCTCTGCCAGATATGCATGAACATCCACTTGTAAGTACAAGCAAACCTCTTGTTGTAGCATCCTTTGGAAGTGCCCACTGACTTCATGTAGTATTCATAAGTTTTTTTGTAATGGGCACTTCAATATTGTCACTTAGACTTAACAACTTTAATAATTATGTATATTTGATTACAATTTCGACTTCTGACAGGTATCAGTGCAACAAAACTACTTTGGTATTCTGCACTTATCTCAGCTGTTTGCTGAGGCTAGGTATGTGCATGCAGGTTTTGTTGTGTGTTATGCTTTCTTTTTAAAGAAATGTGATTATCACAGTGTTGGAGAAATTAAATCAGTGCAACCCTCAAGGGCAGGTGTAATTTACAGGATCATAAACCTCCTAACTTTGTTGCTTATAAACCATCCTGATGTTTCATAATTAAATCTTATGGATGTTCAACTATGTGAAGGAAATGTGGCCATACTAGGCAGTTAGTCAGGCTGCCTAATGTGGATTTCTAAGCAGCACATCAGAGCAAAATTAGGCTTCTGGGTAAGTCAGTCCTCAGTGAAAATGCAGGTCTTGTGACCTTTTATTGAACACACACACACCAATGCAGTCAGCAGATAAACAGGTTATCAGGTTGTGCCTTTTTGAGAAAGACCAAATATCTTCTTGTCTGTTAGGCTTGAATTTGGCCTTACATCCAAAGGTTACAGCTATGCTTAAGTGCAGTCCTGTCTTTGCGTGATCCTTCCAAGTTTTCATGATGGTTTTCCAAAATTAGTTTTACAGGTTTGTTCACACTCAGACTTTATCGAGATGCAACATACTTAATTTGCTAGAGAGACTTGGGATAAGGTTCTACATTTGTTTATATAAGATCCTAAGGAGCATCCAAATACCTCAAATACTTAGATTCTTTTGTAGATTTTTCTTTATCAAGGAGGTGTTAGTTTGGCTAAAGTATGATTAGGTCTGGCCAGCACATATGCCTCCTTTCAATTACATTTTTCCTACAGCCAACCTATAAGCATATTCTTGTATAAACAAAAATCTGAAAAGCTTTGGTTGAAGCACTAAAGTATTAGAATTTGCATGCTTCACTGTTCATATAGGTGGCACATATTTGATTGTGTAGATCATGTGAGGGAAATTACTTGTGTTGTCTGGACTGTCCTTGCACAAAATGACAGTTTCAGCACTGATTTGCTGAGGCCCCTTACTCTAGTTTTTTCCCCCTCTGAAGTATGATAACAACTGTCTAGAAGTTGCTGCTGAAACATAAGATTCCTGTTCTACATTTTTCTACGGTCACTATTGTGATGCCCTTGTCCAAGTGATGAGTCTTTACAGATTCCCACTGACAAATTCCTCTTGCAGCCATCCTTTTAGTTCAGGAAGAGCTTAGATTTTGGCCTCCTTTGCACAGCTCTTAATTAGCTGTTGACTGACTGGAGACATATATTTGTGGGTGATAGGCTGTCTCAGCAGCATTCCCTTTGGCAGCACTGCAGTTTTCCTGCACAGAGAGTGGAAGTCCTTGCCATTTTACAACTGTCCATTAGACTTATGTGATTTAAGGGTTATATTGTATAGACGTTCATGACTATCAAATTTCTTATAACATCTTTGTTTTTCTTTTAGTGCGGAAGTTGCACTATGTTGAATGGAATGAAATGCTTTATATGAAAAAATAGAATGGGAAGTAACCAGAAACAGAGCTGATGTCAAAGACTTGAAGCAGTCACAAATTCTTTACAGCTGTCAATTAACATAATGAGGAAAACAGGCATGAAAAAGTAGAAATGAAGAGGGAGAGGTTTGTGGAGTGAGTTTGAAGGAATGCTGCTGGTTGACAGAACAAATAAACGGGGAGAGGACTGCAGCATCTTCAAAGGCAGCTTTTTACTGTGTTGATGGTATATATACTTTTGTCAGCTTTTCAGTGCTACTTTCAGTTTGAATTCCTTTTAGTGTAATAAACCTCTCTTCCCTCCCCACCCTTGTCTCTGAATGCTTTAGTAGTGAAGTTCAATTGATGATTTACCGTTGCCATAGATATAAAACCATAACAGAAGCACAACTAACAATTTCATTTGGAATGAATTCAGTTTTTGTGTGTGCATGAAGTTAAGGCATATTCATACTGTTACTTGGACTTACTAGTAATTGATTTATTTTATCTTGCTTCACTGCAATTGATTTTTGTAAGGCAAATTTAGTCACTGATACCTAAGCTAATCAGTGTTTTACCCAACACTTCTGTATTAACTGGTTGATATCTCTCTGGCCAAATGAAACTAATGGTCCAGTGAGTTAAGTCCCTCAAATTGCTTTAGAAAGAAAGCTCTTAGGCTAAATAGTAACAAACAATTGTAATTTTCAGAGGGATGCTGTATAATTTATGATGCAAATAAGATAATTGTGCATAAATAATAAATAAGTTGACAGTCAAGTCAAGTCTGATCAAGGCTGCATTGCATGGACTATTTGAGCAAAAGTGCCTAAATTACTGGTACCTGGATTGTTGTCTAAACAGAGAAGGATTTTCAAGAGATTCTGTTTCTTTGGTCATGCCAAAAGACTTTGGGTATTTAAAAATGTTTCCTCCATTCAAAAGATAAAATGCAGTTTTACGTTTCAAACAGACTCACATGCAAATCCCCGAGATCTACTTCTTTAAAAAATGCTTCTATAAAATCACTAAGTTGAAGTTAAGAGCATAGTGCAAAAACTTTAAGTTAAAGGATTTTAACGTGTTTTCAAAAGGAAAAAAAAGGTATGTATTAATCATGATGTATTTTTTGATAGTGTCATTAAGCTTTTGCACTTGTTTTTGATAACTTTGTTTAGTCTTGTATTCACATACAGAAAATGCCCTCAACAGTTCTGAATAGATAGTGATTTCTTGGACAGAGTTGTGATTGATATTGCAAGAAGTCAACTGGGAGTCTTAATATTTACAGAAGAATTTTTCCTTGGCTGCTGAATTCCTGTTTCACGGTTCAGGAGGTCACAGCAACTGTGTCTGCACATATGAACTGAAGAGTGGAAGAGGACCGGGGGGGGGGGGCAGTTGGTGTTGTTTGCTTGCTTGTGTTCTTAAATTAATTGCTTAGCTTTGGCCAACTTTTTTTTGGAATGTGACTTCAGTGGGTCAGTGCTCAATCATTTGAATTAAGCAAATCTCATGCTTAATTGAAGAAGTGCTTTAACTATAATAACACTTAGTGACTTTTATGACAGCGTAAAAATACTTTGTGCTAACTTCATCCAAAATACTCTCTTCTTGAAGGAGAGTATCCAGACTTTTGGGAGAGCAATTTAACCAAAAACATGCAAAGGTCAAACAAGTTGGCTTAAATAAATAATAGTTTTTAAAAAAGAACAGGCACTTCCCTAGGCAATAAAATATTTTTGTCGTGTTCAGTGCCAGTTGAATTTCCTGATCATGTAATTTCATATTAGGCAAAGGTAGGTATATCATTTAGTCAAAGCTTTCACACATAATTCTAAGCAGTTGATTTCACAGGACTATAAGAGCTTTTTCTGAATTGAGGCCAGCAAAAACAGACATTGGAAATTGTTTAACTACCTAACAGTCATGTTCATAAGAAAAGAGTCAGGGCAGTGTCTTATTGCTTTTTCGTCAGAGCTTCTGTTATAAATTATTGCTTTACTGTGGTTTCATATCATACTTGTTTGCAATACCAGTCAACTGCCTCTTTATTTCCTGAAAGAAATTATATTTCTCAGCTCCCCTCTGTTCATTGTAATTGCTTTCCTCAGTGTGCATGCTATTGCTTCTTGGGGTTAATGCCATGTGTTCAGAAAGGTGTACAGCTTCAGCTACACTACATTACATTTGGCCACATAATGACTGTGTGTTCTCTACAAGATTTGGAGACTCCCATAACAATTCACTGTCCTGGTGTCATGTGATAACATTTTGTATTTAAGTGGGTTTTTCTGTTTTCTTGGAGTGACCTGGATTACATCAATGTTGATTAATTCACATTTCACCCGATTCTAAAGGGATGGCTTTTCTTTTGAGTTTCAGGGAAACCAAAGAAAGCATGGGAGACTGAGATTGCAAGACTCTTATTTTAAAAGTTTTTTAGTTTGTTCTAGAATGAATCATTATTCTTTGAATAATAAAATTAGAAATTATTTTTTTCTTTAAACAATCTTGTAATGATAACTTCAGAAAAGGCTGCATTCTCTAAGGATGCAAGTGAAGTAGGTGATGGTTTCTAAAGCTCTGCTTTTATCATTCCTTCCTCCAAAGTATTGAGGAGTTTTTAATATACACATTGTCAATTTTTGTATCAGATCATCCTGCAGAAATCCATCTCCTTTTTAACTTCTGTGATTTTTAAAATTTTTTAAATTATAAAGGTATATATTTTTACTAGCTCATGCTCTTCACCTTTTCCCAGATAAAAGACATGGCTTCGCAGAGGTTCTACAGGTTATAACATGAGGGAAACTTGCTTCTAAAGTTTTTAGACATATGCTCAAATTTCCCCCACTACAATGCAAATAAAAGCACTAGGCTGAAAGCTTTTAAATGTAGATGAAGTCATGCTTCTTCCTTTGGGGCATTCTTCCCAGTTAGCAATAAGGCATGGTCTGGCCTTTAATAAGAGAAGAAACAGCTTCATCATTTCTGGTAAATCTTACAAGTTGTTGTAATTTTTTGACACCAGTGCAGTTAAATATTTAGTTTTGTAAGAAATCCAGTCTGTGCCTTCCACAGATTTTTGCAACAAAATTTGGGTTTGTTAAAGTGTTTCTAGTCTTGTAGTGGCTATGGTTTTTTTTTATTTTTATATTTTTTATTTTCCTTTGCCTGCAGTTCCTCTTATTTATGTGCAGTTTTTATGAAGACATATGTTACAGCTATTTTTATGGCCCTCCATTATCTTTATTAAAGCTTCTTTTTCCCTGTCATAAAGAAAGTCAAAAGCCTTTGAAATTACAGCAGCAACAACATACCATAGCTGTTGCGTAATCTGTTGGCTTTATCGGATTCAGTCAGCACTTCCCATCAGAATGTGAACACTTACTTTAAAATTTGTTTTCCAGCCTAGTAATTCGCATATGTAAATTTCAAAGAAGAAGTTTATACTAGGATGAAAACCTCCACTAAGGGTGTCTCAACTGCAAGGGACTGTGCAAGGCAAATTTCCTGATAAGGAAATTTATTTTATAAAATGAGAACTTTTAATGAGGAGGGTGTGAGTTCTGTTTATGACTCCACAGACTATCACAAAGTAATTATTGTTTTATCTGATACTTAAAATGCTGACTTGCCTTACAGGTCTTAATAAGTGTCACAGATGATGAATTACATTGCCAGTTCTGGGTTAAGAGGCAAAATTTCAGATGGATGACCTGATATATTTAGCTGTGATACTGAGTAAACATATGCTTTTAAATATTTTTAAATTGATGCTTTTAAAAATTAATTAATCTGGGACAGTAATGTTGTTTGTGACCATGGTTTCACCCCCACTAAGTTGCTGAAAATTCTTCCTGGTTATATAGGGATATTTGCACTCATAAATATTATGAAATCCCGTGTAAATTTGGTGACAGTAAATGGCTGAGAAACTTTTAACAAATCTATGATAGTTAATTTAAGATTTAAGACTAGATTAACTTCCAGCTGGAGTAATTTTACTTCAGCACTAAAATCCAGTTGTGTTTTATTATGAAGCCTCAGTTTAAGAACATTATTTTCTGTGTTGAATTATATTCTTTCCATATCTAGATGCTCTTGGAAATCACCCATCAAAACATCACTCTTGTGTAAGAAGGATTAATGCTTTCTGTGTCAGTAAAGATTTGAATGTTCAAGGTGATAATTATTAATTCTGACATTCGTTCCTAATCTTTTAATGGCAGCCAACAGCTGAGATTATGATAGGATGTGCAGAATTTTTAGGTGGGAGTGAAGAAGGTGCTGTCTTGTGAAATTATTGGTAGGTTTTTGTTTTGGTGTGGTTTGCCTAGTGAAGAAGGTGCTGTCTTGTGAAATGATTGGTAGGTTTTTGTTTTGGTGTGGCTTGCCTTTTTTTTTTCTGGACTGTCTATCCTGAAAAATGATTTTAAGTGAACACTAACCTGACAAGACCACGATATTAATGAGCTTTACTTGAAGTTAGCCTTAAAAACTCTAGTCCCAGAGTTCAGCTATGAGAAAACATGGCACAGTGAATTGTGAGCTAAACTCTGATATGTCACCGTTTTTGAGATGCACTCTTCTTTCTTCTTCCCTCTTCCTAGATTTAACAGCTACTTCAGGTATTTGAGGTCAGTATCTATTATTGTTGCATTTCAATACCGTGTGACTGTGCATGTAGCATGACTAAATCCTCTTCTGAATTTGAATGCATCAATAACGTAACCAACTCATGGGAATACCGCTTGGGTTTTGTTAGTTACTAGTTTGGGATTTTTTCATATTAGCATGGTCCATATGTACCACCCTCCTTCCCTCGCCCCTCTGTCTCTTTCACCCTCTGTCCACAGTGCCTATAAAGTCAGAAATAAAGCAAGTAATTTCACATGCAACACTAGAATTTGGAAGTCTTCAAATTTACATCAGCCAGAAAATTATAGTTTTGCAGATGGAAAACTTTCAGAAGGAAATGGAAAGATGAACCACGAGAGATGTGGTATAGGGGTCAAAGCAATAAGTCTGAGGCAGAACTTCTCAGTTACTAATTCAGGTCCTGCTTCTGTCTTGTCTGCATCTTTAACAAGTAAAATTTTGTGCCTGAACTTCTGATTTATCAAAATGGCGTTAACTTACAGTAACAGATTATTTTGAGGACTAGTATTAACCCAAATAGGTTTTAAGTGCATAGTAACTGCACAAAACAAACCAAGATGGCTACTGCTTTTTAAAATTTGTGATTTTTAAACATCAGTGTCATTGAAATGATTGCATTTGATATTTGATGTCACATGCTAATGAGTTAAATTGTTGAGAAAGATCTTGTGTC
>NW_008689717.1:96799-121725 GCF_000695815.1 Acanthisitta chloris | reverse complement strand
ATTCCTGCTAGAACATTTTTGCTTGACCTAGGTTATTGAGCTGTTTTTGAAATCATCACTGTTGTAAAACACTCAGTACTGAGAAAATAAACAGGACAGGGCTTAATCTACCCTCACCCTACCACCTCCTGCTTCATGGGCAGGTGGATGGGTTTGCATTTGCTGTTGGAGTGTCAGTAATAGTAATCAATACCATTGTAACCTACTGCTAGGGTTTACCAAGTGGAAAATTGTAACAAAGGTTAGCTCACCTCCTGAAAACTGTCTTCACCTCCATTCCCTGTGGGAAGATTAGGTGTAAGCAAGGGCGTGCAGCTTGCCCAAGTTCTGGATATTTCTGGTCTGGCTGCTACTAGCACAGATGACCTGAACCATGTGTTCAGTTTGGTTTAGTTATGACTGCCATGCTGTGTGTACTGTTGATGGAAGGGAGGTCTGAGTTTTTGTCTTAGCTATTTTTTTCTGCATCCCTCAATTGACTTAGGAGTTTGCAGAAGTTCTGATTCCCTGAACAAGTCAGTTGCTTCTGCTCTGTGTAAGTTCCTAACCCTTAAATAATCCTTTAACAGTTTGTTGTAAT
This sequence comes from Acanthisitta chloris, assembly GCF_000695815.1. Classification (NCBI taxonomy): domain Eukaryota; kingdom Metazoa; phylum Chordata; class Aves; order Passeriformes; family Acanthisittidae; genus Acanthisitta; species Acanthisitta chloris. The sequence goes on along the minus strand of NW_008689717.1, from coordinate 121,145 downwards.
GATAATAGTTGTGTCATATTGAAAACAGTCTGAGTTTTCTTTAAGCAATTTCAATAGATCAGTCCTGTCTATAATTTCATTGTGATTTTTTTATTCTGTACATAACATCATAGCATGTAGGTTCATGGTGGACCTCTTTTATGGAGACTCTTTTATTTTTTTAGGGGGGCACAGTTGGGAAAACAGGTGCTGCTCTGGTATCTGATTCACCTGAGGCAGTGGTGGTGCTGCTGTCTTGACCAGAACTGGCCATAACTATGCAAGGATCCAGTTTATGCAAACTCTTTTTAACTTCAATTAGTTAATATTTTTGGTATGACAGAAAATGGCACTCAGCCAACAACAACACATCGTGCTACTCAGAGGAGACTGGTTAGTCGTAAATGTCATTTTCCCATAACATTTGCAGGAACTGGATGTTCTCTAAAACAATTTTAACACACATTTTATATAAAAATAAATGTCTGGGCTACATTTTCATCCATGGGCAGAATAGGCACTGTGCCTATCTGCTGACCATGGCCTTATTTGTATATTATCAGCCATCAGCAGTGGTAAAATTTAGAACTTTCCATACTGCCATGCGCACTTCATCTTTTGAACTGAAGGCATCCTGCTCATGAGTGCCAGTCCTGGATAAGCTGCTCAGTCATACAGTGGCCACTTGCTTCTAGACAGGTGGAACTTGGCTGCAAACTTTATTATGCTCTCCTAATGCTCAGTGCACAAGAATTTATGTGCTGAAATTGTGATTAGAACCACATAGATTAAACATTGTAAGTTAAATAAAGGAACTTCAGTACTGAATAGTACTGTCTGGGAGGACTGAGAGTTTGCCATCATTTGGAGGAATGGGGCTAGTTAAAAACAATTAGACAAACATTCCTCAGAAATGATGGTGTGGTGTCAGATGATAGGTGGTGTCACTCCTGTGCAGGAGGATTCAAATTTCATGACATCTTGAGGGCCCTGTTCATAGCCATAAAATATTTATTATATGCATACATCCTAAGACAAAAGTAAGCCCTTTTTCCAGTGTGCTTATTTCCTGAAGTAACTCTGTGTATGTGTATAAGAAACTCTGAGTGTTTGAAACTGGACTTGGGTGGCACTTCTTTTTGTTTTTTATTTTATATAAATCTTAATTGTTACTGCAAATTTAGCTTGAGGTATTTAATTTTTGCTTGAAGTTAGGTTGCATGAAGCAGTGCAGTTGAAGATTTCCAAACAGGCAAAAGACTTTCAATCAGGTTTGCTGATTTGACTGCAACTTTTTCTGGTAGCCAAGATTGTAAGCATAAGAGCAGCAATAAAGCTAAAGTCAAGCAGAAATTTCACTTAGTAGTTAAATATGCACCTTTTTCCCATAGGTAAGGGTGTCCATTTTCTCTAAGATGGACTTGGCCCACACTTCACCTTGGAGGACACAGGTGAGGGAGATGGTAGCATTTCAGCATAGTTAACTAGCTAAAGTTGACTTTCAAGCTACAAGTGATGAAGAATCTGCTAGTTTCCTAGCTAGTTTTGCACTATTTGGCCTTCAGAAATTGTATTAAAACTATTTCTGATGCATTACAAATTGCTTCTGGGTACAGTTCTAGGTATTGAAGCTCTGTAGTTCTGGGGCCTTTGCTACCTGGGGGTAATTTTCACTTCACTTTCTTGTTGTCTGTTCTAGTCCAGCTAACGGTTTGGAAGTTGCATTTTCTCTTGTCTCAGTAGGCCTCTGCCCATATTGGCCTGGGACTACTTGGTAAATCATGTTAAAAGGTGCAAAGTCAATGCATGTTTTGTCTAAAGTGTGGTAATCCTGAGCATAGGTGCTCCTCTTGTTCAGGATTTAAATTTACCTGGTCACTTTCTTGTTGTCTGTTCTAGTCCAGCTAACGGTTTGGAAGTTGCATTTTCTCTTGTCTCAGTAGGCCTCTGCCCATATTGGCCTGGGACTACTTGGTAAATCATGTTAAAAGGTGCAAAGTCAATGCATGTTTTGTCTAAAGTGTGGTAATCCTGAGCATAGGTGCTCCTCTTGTTCAGGATTTAAATTTACCTGGTTTCTCCAAACTGATCCTCTTCAAAGAGGACTAACACATTGTTTTAGATTACAGGACAGGAAGCTACATTGGGAACCTAAAGATGATAGTGTGAGATTTTTATTTTTTCCCCCTCTCAGATCCGTTGATTATGATGTACTGAAATAAGATTTTTCCATTCCTGTGCAGCCTTGGGAGTTGACTGTGCTAAAGATCAAATACCCTGCTTAAGCATAAAAGAAATTGGTCATTTAGTGGTGTGTCCACATAAAGTGCTAATAATAGTGTTTTGGGTGGCTGTGGTGGGTTGGGTTTTTTAGCTACTTGCACGTGTGTTCAGCAGCTGGAGTAACTTGCTTGATTTGGAAAATAAATGTTTCTCTATCTCTTAGGAAGAAAACTCAGTTGTTGAGGTGAAAAAACGTGGATTTAACTAGTTCTAGCTATTCTATGACCAATGGTTTCTTAAAGTCTTTTAAAATTGGTCTGAACAGTCTTCTTAAAGGCATGAGAGATACTTACTTTTTCCATCTTTAATTGTTTTCCAGTTTTCTTTCTCTGCCTTTCAAAAAAAGTCATAGAAACAAGACTTTTTTCAGGAAACAGGAGAGTCATGTACATGTGTGCATCCCTTGCCCCTTCATATGAAGACTTTCAGACTCCCAAGTGGTCCCTGTTTTTCAAAGACCTGTTAATTCAGTTGAACATTCTGTGCCTTGTTATTGTATCTCAAATTGATTTATAAGTCAGTATTGTTATGTGACATTTGGCTACATGCCCTATTTGATCTCTCTTCTTGCCTCTTGGCTGATGGTCTGTGAAGTTCAGATTATATTTTCCTATTTCAGATGTCACTGAAAATGAAGGACCTGTAGCTTGCTTTCATGTACAGTATATTTCTGAAGTAATACATTTTAGCTTTTATCATTAATTTATAATCTGGTTTGAAATGCTGAAAATAAATTATCTCTAGACAGAACTTGCAAGTTGTGTGGTTAACTGCATTAATCTAGATATATGAAAAGGTCCTTTACAAGTTATGAAATTTTATCATGTCCAATTCTGATTCCTTCCATCCAGTTAATCCTGATTGAAATAGGGAAATCTTGCTATTTACAGAGACAGCAGTAATCATCTGGGGCTTTAAGTGGAGGGTGGGAACAAAGCAAGGGCAAGCAGACACTTTTCTAAGTGGTTGCTCCTCTGTATGCCATGTTATATTTTCTTCCCTCCTCCTTTGTAGGGGTTTAGCAAAGTATGTAGGCTTGAAGATTCCTGTCAGCTGTTGTTTGCTGCTTTCCCAAAAGGGAACCAATGTGTGCATCTCCTAGTGCAAGCCTAAACATTCTCCACCGGTTGGTGTCGTCCCCGCACCACCTTCATAGGCAGCTATTTATCTATCTTGAATTGACCTATATTGAAGCTGTACTTGCTCACTTTGCTTCAGAGGTTTTTTATCCTACTCTGCTTACACATATGCAAACAAATGAATATACCCATTTATATATTAGATAAGTTTTTAGAAAGAGAGATTTTAGAAGTTTTAAGGCTGCCAAGGTTTATGGTGGCCTTTAAATTGAAGGCAATTCAGAGGATGGTAATTTGAGAATGGTATGGGCTGCGAGTGAAAAGACTTTTCTCTTTACATGAAAGAATGTATAATACTATTTTGCAAGTTAAGAAAATGTCTCAGCTTTGAGCATTAACAGATTGCATTTTTTCCACACCTTCCTGCACTCAAGTTAGTGTTTTCATCATTGGATTTCAGGTATTTAGGTTAGGGATTGGCTGCCCCAAATGTGGATCTGTTACACCTCCAGGTTCAAGTGACCAAAATTTAAAAAAGAAATTAGACTCACATAAATCACTCTCCTTTTTCTAGGTAGGGATCTGTAACAGAATGGCTCTGCTGAGATGCAGAATGTGCTTGACCAGGGGATGCATTTTGAAAAAGCAACTGTGGCATTTATTAAGTTTCTTCTGAAAAACCTGCGTGTGGCTAAGTAGAATAGAATCATGTTTGGGAATGGGATGAATGATGTTAGTTTCGAGTAGGCCAAGTTTAAATGTGATAAAAATTCCTAGTTTTCTTCATAATTAGACTTAATGACTGAAAGTTAGGTAAATTGTACCAAAAATTGTTAAATCCATAAAAGTTTGACAGAATTCAGTCAGCTTAAACTTCCTCTAAGATGGTTTTGTCCATGTGCTGAATTCCAATATGTAATTAAAATGTGAGTTTTATGAGTGCATTACTTTCCATTTTTAGCCAATTTTGTGTGGATTTTTTCATGGTAGTAGCAACATGCTGCTTCATTTCACTTTTAAACATTTTTCCTCATTCCCTTATGCTTTCATTGCAATAGTTGCTATGCAAACACTAGATAAGCTTTGTGTCTCGAATAAAAATGGATGAAGTTTTAAATCAGCTCTCTACAATGAATTTGCAAGAAAATGCTTTGAGTATTTTTTTAAGGTTTAAGGCAGATTTTAAAGAACACTATCACTTCTTTTAACTGCAATTGTGATGTTCCTTCCCAGGCCTTTGGAAATCTCTAAAGAATGATGAAGTCTTATGCATTGTTTCACATCCCTAAACTTTATGCAAGATTAGTGTTTTTCTTGTCAGGAATATTTTTATTCCCCTCCATGTTTTCAGTCATGTTCCCTGGAGCTTTGTGTGACCAACCTGACATATGTCTGTAAAGGTTTGCTGAAGTTTGGGCATGAGCAGTTAGGTGGTTATAGGTTCTGGTTTCTCAGCTTTGTGAGCATGTAGTGTGGAGAAAAATGGCTCAGGTTCTGCTTCTTTACCTCAGCAGTCACTCCATGGTGATCACCTGCCCAGCTTGAGGCCAAAGTCAAGCAATTGTGTTTTATCATTATGATATGCACAATGAGCTGTAGCAGAAAGAGTGACTTCTGCAACAGTCAAAAAGTACATGCATTTATCAACTTGAATGACCAAGGTTCTAGGAGTTCAGAGTTGTATTTAAATGTTGTCTAGCAAGGTTGGTTTGAACTTTCACCCTCAAAGTTTCCATAATGTTGTTAAAGGAGGGTTATACAAGATGTTGCTGGGTGTTTGCTCAGCTAGCATTGCTTTATTGCGTGAATATTAACCTCTTCACTGTCACCTCAGTTCTCTTGTTCTGGTGAGGAGGCAGCTCTCTGGGAGGTGTTTTTTGTACTGTTTTTAACAGGAGGCTACAGGCTGCCTCAGAAAGTGCTCAAATATATTTCCCTAAAGTTTGAGAACACTTGAGATACGTGAACTGTGAATGCATGAGTGTGCTCCATTGGTCCATCAGTGTGAGTGCAGTTACTGAACTTCCAGAAACGACATGGTGCACTGGACATGCAATCAAAGTGATTTTTGTCATGCTGACAGAAAACACAGCAAACCTCAAAATTAGCATGATGTACTGAGAGGTGTTAAGAGTCAAAATGTCCATTACTTCACTGAAATCACAAGACTGGGCACTATATTTAGAATTTTTCAGCAGTGCCTCTTACCTTCTTGGAGCTGAGTAATACAGTTTAGTGAATGGCTCAACTAACCAAGCTTTCAACTCCATCAAAAAGCTCAGTCTAAACTTCAGGGGTGCCATGGCAGTATCAATTCAATATGAGGAAAACAACCCTAAGTAATTAAAGATTATTGATAAGGCATAGTTTCTAAGTTCAAATCAACCTGATGACAGGCTAAAGTGTTAAGGGAAAATATTAATGAGACAGAACCAAAGTTTTATATGACGGTTTTTAGAGACATGTTTGCCTACATTAGAAACTTCTTAGGATTCTCTGACTTGGATATTTTAATTGCTTCTTTAATGAACTGTATTCAGGTAGCACCACACCCAGGATTTGAGAAAAGCTACTTGCAGGAGAGGTCCAGAGGAGCAGTAGTTGCACACTTGCCCATGCCAAACTGTGCAGAATATTTCCTGAAGAAAAGTACCAGTCTTTAAAGAACTGCCACAGAGGGGAAACTCACTGGGAGTAACACCAGGGTGTTTTTTATCCCATGAGAGGGGGAAATTTGATAATTCATCCTAGTATTGGGTAAATAATATGAAAGTGCTGTTACTCAGCAAAAATAAAGAAATAATTTGATTTTGCTAGTATTGATGGGGAAAAGAAACTAAATTTAAGTTAGATCCCTTGGTCTTCTGGGTCACATCTCTAAAAATTCTGCTGTCAGCAGATGTTTGTCAGTGGAGGAAAGGGAAGTGACGGAAAGGAAGAGAGGAGCAATACAGTTTGATAGGAAGTTGGCTTACATTTCTGGAGGATATATTTGTTCTTAAAGTGTTTTCTCTTTACATTGGATGTTCTGAAAAATTGCTATTAAAATAAATTTGAATGAAGAAATACAGATATTTAAGACTGAATTGTGTGATAATTGTTTTCTTTCGCTGCCTCCTTTTGCTGTTCAGTAACACAAGCTAAGATTTTAATTGCTTAAATTTAGGAATCTTATCAATTAGTGCTCAATACATGTTAAGAAATCTGATATAGCAAAGGAATGTAATACTGAGGGTTAGGGAGGGTGCAACAACACTGACACAGTTTAATTATTATACCTCAGTCTAATTATTTTGGTGTTTTACCAATATAAATGAGAGCAAAATTGGTCCTGAAAGTATTAAGTGAAGAATGTTTTCCCTTTCAATCTAAGGAGGACAGACTATGGGAAATAGAGTTCTGGCTTATGATTTGTATTAGGCTAGCAGTATTCATAGCACAGATGGTACTTTAGATATTGCCAAAGCAGTAATTAATGATAAAAGTTACCCTTCTCTGTTGGATTTGGAGAAGCTGAAATAGTCACTTCCCTGTGAATAGGCTTTTTTTCTTTTTCTCCTTACCTCATTTATCAAATTCTATGTTTATTGCACGTGTTGCATTTTTATTAATATTTTTTCTTCGTCATAATGTAGTCCTTCGACTTAGCTTATCCTTTCTACTCAGACACACTCCTTGAGGAGTGTTACTTGGGTACTTTATGAAGAGATGTGTTACAAACTGAAGTTAACTTTTCCAGTTTATAACATTGCACTAGATATTTATTTAGGAAACCGAGTAATCATTCTAAAAATGCTAGGACATAGGTTGCATGTATGCAGACATGACAGAATAGTGAGCGAAGGCTTTTTACGAGGCTTAGAATACAGATCTGGGATATTGATTTTTATACTATAAGATTACATTTGTTCTGGCTGCTAGAATTCTTTTCATTCTATATGTACAGTTCCCTTTTTCCTGATTCTGTAGCTAAGCAAACGTGACGCATCAACAGAGGTGTAAACTTTACTTGTTAGAAGAAAGATTAGGTTGGAAACATGGATGTGACTTTTATCTAAATGCCAAAGTTAATAATGCACAAATACCTGAATTGTCTTTGAAATAAAATGTCTCTCTATATTTATATTTTTAGAAGCATATAGAAAATAGCTGCTTAATATTTTCTTGTTGTTTAAAGCAAAAAAAAAAAAAAAAAGGAGTTAAGAAAATGTTCACACATGATTTTTTGGCTCAGCCTCTAAATTCCTGTATGCATTATACTACAGCAATGCATATGATTGTATCAGCTTTCATTTTTCTTAAATATATACTTGAACAAGAATTTCACAGGATTTAGAACATCAAATAAAGGGAAAAAGAACCCTCTCTGCTGTCCTAACATTTCATGCTGATTTAATTTCATATTAAGCAATATGAAAACATACAACAAAAACGTGGTTTATGTTTAAGAAGAGTCTGAGTTTAAAGGTCTTAAGTTGTCTGACTTTTCTAAGTTTAAATTACACACTGCTCTCTGGAGAGCAGTGCTTAGTAGTTTGAATTTGCAAGTAGGACAGTACAATTGACTTAATTGCAGTTGTTCTTATAAACAAGGATTTGACAGGGTTTGGCCCCTAGTCAACAGATAGGACAGTGTAATTCTGTATACTCTGCAGGTGTGAGCTCTAAACAGCTAAGGTCTCATCTTTCAAGGTGCTTAGTGCCTCATCATTCTCTGTTTTCTGGGATTAATAGCTGCAATACTGTTGAGCATCTTGCAGAATAAGCCTTGAAGAGACCAGTGGGGTTTCTGATTTTTTTAAAGCCTCATCATGTGTTTGACCAAGATTTAAAGATTTTTTCATCAGAATCTGACAGTTCTGTCCTCTCGTGATTTGACACTTGCACACAAGACACAGAAGAGGGAAGCAGTGTGTAGGAGTTGGAAAGTTTGTTAGTAATTAAGCTACTTACAGTTGTTTCTTTCAGACATAGCATATTTCTATTGCAAAGTAATGTTTGTGGCAATTTATACATCCTTCTGTAAGCTACGGTAGAAGTTGTTCGAAAGTATAGTCAATGCTTAGAGACATATGTGCATACATGTCTGCTAATATATAGCATATGCATGTAAATGCAGCATAAAGAGAGGCAGTAGCTCTGCCTAATATATTACAATACTGCTGGACTCTTTCCACAGCTTTAAATGCAGTCATGATTTTATCCAACCATTTGGAAAGTGTGTGTAATTCATAACTCCCTCCTTCTTTAACATTAAATTAATTCCTCGTCTGTTGGATCTGTAGGAATTGTTTAAAATTGCAGTTTAAAACACTTGAAATAGTCACCCTGTGTCTGAGTAACCAGACATCATCTAGATCTCCTGGTGCTGTTTTGGGGCATTTCATTGTTTCTTAGTCCTCATCCCTGTTTTTGGAAGCGACTTTTTTTTTTTTTTATTTAAAAAAAGTCTCAATAGGAAAAAGCAAGAAGCGCCAGTGCTTGCCAGAAGAAGCTTGCTTCCCACCCTCTCCCTTACCTTGCACTCCTGGACTATAGAAATCCTGGGTCAGCTATTGCTCCATGGTGCGGGGCGTTCAGCTGTAGCATCAGAGATGTGAGCATTCCAGCAGTCCCACTAAACAATGAGAGATAGGCTCTTTGCATGCCCCAAGCCTATGGAGCATTACGTCATTGCCTTGCCATATAAGGCACTCTGTGTTGTGCAGACTCGTCGTGTCTGACTGGTGTACTTTAGTGATAGCCAGAACTTAGAAAGCTTATTAATGTGTTCTGGCTCCAGCTGACGCACAGGACTGTGTGAAAAATTTCATTTGTCTACTAGTTCATGGCCAAGAAGAATGTGCGGAAGGCTTGGGTTAGGGCAGTTCCTTTCTATTATTGATAATAAAGTCGTTAGAAGTTGTTAGCTGATTACTGACAATGTTTTCCACTTAGCCTCGCAGCCTAGAATCTGAGAAGGGAGAAATTAAATTCCAGGTCATTCTCTTTAATTAGTTGTTCTAAGGGAACTTTTTCTGTTTTTCTTTCTGGTTTTCTGGAGTTGGTTTTTTTTTTTTAACATGACAAAAAATGTGACTTCAGCTGAACTCCTCTGAGAGGGATATGAACTTAGAGCCTTCCTTTTTTTTTTTTCCTTCTGTAAAGAGTCGGGGTCCTTGGAGGATAGTATTTTATTTCCTGATGATGTAACTACAAAACAATTCTCTAAGTGATGATGGGAAGGCCAGATGAAATCTGATTTTTTTTCTCTTCAATGTTTTTTCTACAAAACCCTTTCCTTTTTCGTATGTTTGTGTTTCAGCTAACACAATTAAGCAGTCCAACCAACTATTTTTAGCAAGAAGGTCACAAAGAAATGAGTTGTTTGTCTTAATATTTAGGAAAGAGGCAGGAGGCCAAAGTGTAGGATTTAGATTGAAGAGCTTAAAATGTGTCTCTTGTATTCCCTGTCCTTTAGTGTACACCCTGAATAAACACTGAGAACACAAGGAAGCAATACTTGAAATAGGCACAAAATTCGTTGTTGAAATTACACTAAGGGTTAATAGGAGTTAATTAAATAAACTTTGTTTCTCTTGATGGGTAAATTAGACCATCTGAAGGCATTTTACTCTTGTTAAAGTGCAGAATGTTAAAGTAGATGCATCCACAATTCATTTATTTGCAGCATTTGAATGTCAGTCTTCAGATAAACTTTGGCATAGCTTAAGCTGTCCTACTGCCTGCTGTTTGTGTGTTTTGTCATACTTGAACATAATGCTAACATAAGACAGTTTACTTATATGGGATTTGGGGGTGTTGTCTGTAGGTATGAAGACAAGTGGTGATTAAAATATTTGCATTTCATTAACAAGACAGACATGTTTCAGCTACCTTGCAGGTATTTAGCCTGAGCGTAGCCTGGAAAAAGTACTTATTCTTTAGCTGGAAAATCCCAGGGAGCCCTTTGCACTGTTACTGGGTAAAGGCTTCCTCAGAACTGCACTGCTTTTTGTGTATGGGTGATCCTGCTATGTCCCCTTTGTAAATTTCTGAGCAAGTTCAGTTTTGGGTGCTTGATCAGAAAACTTCCAAATCTAATAGTGTATGCTGTATACTGACTGTAATACCTGTATATTAACCCTTCCAAAATGGTTTTGGAGATAAGAGAAATATCTTATTTGAATGTATCAATGGACAGACCAGGATAATATTTTATTTCCTATTCTATGGAGATTTAATAATCAAATCCAAACAAAATAACCTGTCCTTTAGCTAAAATTGTCGTATTCAGTTACTTGGTTAATGTTTTTGGAAACTAACAGTTTGTCTAGTTTTTGTCAAAAGTAATAGGCCAATGTGGATCATTTGAATTGCATAAAAGCTCATCCAGATGATCTTGGTATGGGGAACAGCTTCAGCTGAAAACTCACCCTTTTTTTTGCTGGGAGTCTGTTTACAGAGACAGGACAACTGTAGCTGCAAGGTGCTGTCTTAGAGCAGGCTGTGGAGATACTGCTGGATCCAGTTATGATTTGCAGGGGGAGTCAGGTAAGTTATTCTGTGGAAGGTAGCTAGGAGTTAAATGTGGATGCATTCTTTTTCACACATAGTGTGTCTATGCAAGCATAAAAATTCTTAGGGTGAAACTACTGTTTCTGTATTTTATTTGGCTTTTTTTTCTTCCCTTTTCAATTGTTCTGTTTTGCTGCTTCTTCACTTGTACACACCCTATTTCTGTAGTCTATATGAAAATTGTCTACATTTTTGTCCTCCCACATGAAACAGTTGTTTTAGGCCATAAGCAGCTTTGAAGAAGAGGACTTCTCAAAAGCTGGTAATCAAAAATCCATCCTTACAGTCCAGTTCTGTCCTGGAGCTGCAAGGAACACAGCTCCGATAGTGCTGGTAATAAGTTCACTGGCAATCTGGGAGCAGGGAATAGGGAATGCAAATCCTTCCTCTTTAATAGTCTGTGTTTACATCTGGAGTTGGCCAAAGTATGAACTTGCAGTTTCTTAATTATTTCTCCTCTGCAACACAAAAGTGCACATCTGTGACCTTTTGCAAACCAGCTTCATCAAAAAACATCAGCTGAGTGTGTAATGACCTGACTTCCTTCTCTTACATCCTCACAACTTAAAGGACAGATATTCCACACCCCGTCAAGGAACTATATTAATAAAAAATTCAAGTTACGGATTACCGTGACATGAAAAGCTTACTTATATCTGAGGCAATGAATAGTGTTGCAGAGAAGCATCTTTTACTGTTTTTTAACAGTGTCTTCCAGTATCTGTAGGTGGAATCCTGGCACTGGTGAACTATACCAAAGACGAAAAAAAAGGCTTTGGGCAGGCAGTGATGCCTGTCTTGTTCTCCATTGCTTCTTCAAAAAGAATTCTGTTTCCTTAGTTACTAGACATAGTTTTGCATAGAATTGGTGCATTTGCAAGTATTGTGACAGCAAAAGAATCTGTGGATTTGTAGAAATTAGAAACCAAATGAAAATGTAATGAGATCGTTTGGTACATCCCCTGACAATGTGGAGCTGCTCTCTGCAACATACTTGCAGTGAGTGTCTTTTGTCCATCCTTTCTGCTTATCGCTTTGTTATTTGTGCCCATATTCTCTCAGGATTTTACTTGGAAAAAATAGAAACTGGAAAGATGGAAGGTTGTGCAAGGCAGGGAAAAGATTGGACAAATAAGCCAAAAGACTTTGAGGCAGTTGTTTAGACTTTATCTTAAACTATCTGAATTCCTCCCATTACTTCCATCGTTAGACTACTTCTCTTTCCTTTTTCTTCCCATGGCAATTCATAGCAGCAGCTCCAGTGTCCTTAAACCCATAACCTATTGCAGCATTTGACCCCTTCCTTTAGCCATTTTGTATCTAAGATAAATAAAGGAAATTAGAACTTGGGCCTCAGTTCAACAAAGCACTTAAAATGCAGTCCTGTGTATTTTTGTTGAAAAAGGAAAGGACTTAAGCAGAAGCCTGATTTTAACGATATATTGAAATGCTTGGCTGAATCAGGCTCTCGGTCACAATTACTTCATGTAGATATTGTTGGAGCTTGGGCTTTTGAAATTCTCCCTGGGGTTGTGGTCTTTAGGTTCCTTTCATTTTCCAAAAAGAAACCTCTCTGGAAGCTCAAATGCTGTTAAAGACTTTCTTAGTATTTTACATGACTTAAAACCGTTTGCCCTTTTGGAGGTGGTCTGCTTAAGTTTTGCATGTGATACCTGGAGAACTGAAACACATGCAGGATTGACAAGTTGAATTTTAATGCCTTGCATAAATGGGATGTGATGTTTCGTGTTTTAATGATGCATGTGACTTCAAGGAATTTTCTTTACTGTGTGCTCAGCCTTGTCTCTGATGTATGTGGGAATTTTGATATAACCAGTAGAAGAAGGCTCACTCTAATTATTTCTTGGATTAATAGCATCCTTCAAAAATTTTCTATCCAATTAATTAATCTCTTGTTTCTCCTAACATTGTCTTTGATGGTCTCTTAGATTTCATCAGTAAAGTGCTTTAGGATTTTATATCCTAATGTATAGATTAATTTCTGAATATTACAAAGAGAAATATGGAGGCTATTATGGCTTAATGACAGTCTGAAATGCACTGACAACTGATAAATGTATGTGGAAGGCAAAGAGCAGAAGCAGGGGAAAGTTCTAAAGATAACATTCTTCAGATTCATGTGTCTTTTACTATGGACCAGGGACAGAAAGAGATTGATATCTTCATTACTGTGTATTGTTAATTTTTTTTTGGCAGCGGGAAGAAATATTTTCCCATACTCTCCTATTGTTTGCAGATTCCATTATTCTCCCTTTTTTTGGCAGATACAAATAAAATTCCTAGCCAAATATTAGGGATAATTAGATCCCTTGATGTTGGGCACTGCATTGGGAAGTTGATGACTGCATTTCTTAACTACTAATGCCTTCTAAGGAGGACTGGCAAGTGCTTCATATCTGCTTGTGAGATGGTTGCCTTTTGTATATGGGACCAAGGCAATTTTTTTGTGAAAAAGACATTTTTATCATGGCAGAGCTCACCATGAACAAAGATTAATAGAATTTAATTTATATGCCTTCCCCTACTCTACGTAAACCATATTTAGCCAACTCGTCTTTTCTCCATAATGGAATGAGATGATGTTCTTTAGTTTATGAAAACTCTGTACAATGGAGTATTTTAAGAAGGGGTTTGGGATTGGAGGTTGGTTTTGTTTGATATGGGCTCTGCAGTGAGATGTTTTTTATAACCCCCACCCCTCCACACCCACAAGTATGCCTGTCTAGTTGGGCTATTTCTGGAGGCATGACAGCCATTTCATTATTAATGCAATAGCACAAGAGAGTTGTAATGATGTGAAGACTGTTGGGGTAAGGTACCTTGGAAGTTTCATGTCTGTGAACATGCTTGGAACTAGAATATATATTAAATGTCTGTCTTCAGTCATTAGACCTCAGAAAAAATATGTGACACTATGTAATTATTTGCCTACTTCTCTTCATTCATCTCCTTTGAAATTGAGTAAAAGCAAGATTCTTTTTGTAGAACTTCAGGGAAACAGTGTGACTGAAACATTTTGAGCTTCAAGCCTGACTCCACAGGAATCCTTGTCTCAGATCTTTTTTATGTGTTAACCTAAGCTGTGAATTCAGTTATTTTATTCAAAGTGATCAAGCCCCTTTCTGAGCAGTTTAATTCATGTTTGAGTAGAAACTACACAGGTTTGAGTCAAGTTGACTCAATGGTTTGCACAGGCATGAATTGAACATGCTGTCAGTGGAGGATGCTCCTTTCAAAACTTTGATGCATGTAGGGTAAAAAAGCAGATCAAGTTACTGCAGGTTCATTCAGTTCCTCCCTATCACTGACCATCTCTTCCCTTATGCTTTACCCTACACATCTGTTGTTCCTTCACTTGGTGCTGGCTGATGCTGTTCCACTAATGGCTTGGAAGGGATTTGGCATTCAGTGTATTTCTTGCAGGTTGCAACCTCTACAAGAGCCTCTTGAGGCCATTGTCTGCTTGGAGAGCAGAGTCTTGTCAGGCACACACTTAGGTGAACGTGGACTTGAGTGCAGCACGGGAACTGTGAGAAGGCTCGTTGGCGCCATTGGTATTATGCAAAGAGGAGCACGAAGTTGTTATACTTTTTTACTAGTGGCTAAGCAGAGAGAATCCAGAATTAAAATGTATCATGAGTCCTACATTTCGTTGTTATAATTCTCTTGAGCTGGCTTCCCTTGCCTCCTACAGATTAACCCAGTGAAAATGTAGCTGTTAAGGAGCTTATCTGAAGTGGAGTAAGGTTGTAACAGAATGACATCGAATGCTAAAGAAGACAAACTTTTGTTGGACTGCCTGCAATAGTCAAGTAAAACACAAAACATGCTCTTGGGTCCACAGGTCCATCTTTGGGTCTCTAGATGCTGCATTTATGTTCTGAAACCCTCACAATAACAGACATCTTTTCTAACTTGATAAATCTCACCCTTCCCTTAGGATTCCTACTTAAAAAAAAGCATTTTAAGGCTTTTATTATTCTCTATAATTTCAGTAGCCTAACTCTGGTCCCTGTTTAAAGTGTAGTATTTCAAGTTATTGATGACTTCGATACCTGTTCAAGAAATATGTATTGAAATAATGCAGAGGCAAATGTATCCTGTACAGGCTGTTTTAGCCTGTGGATTCCTAAGGATGTAATGTAATTCATAAAACTTTGATCCCTTTGGGATTCAGAATTGCTGAGCTATCTGATAGATTCATAGTTCAGAAATGTGACTGAGTTGTGTGGTTCAATGCTCTGGTCTGGAAAAGTATTTATAGTATTTCTTGATCTCCTAGTGTGTAGTCACATGTAGTTCTTTGTGTTAGTCTTGCCCACAGCAGGTACTGTTCAAGGAGTCTCTTGGGTTTGGGGAAATGTATTTAGCAGACTCAGACACTCCACAGCTCCAGAGTCTGCAACAAAAATTTCACAAAACCTTTGAGTGAGGATGGGCAACTAACACAAAAGGGTATTAATTTGACTTTTTTATGGCAGCTTGCATGAGGCATGTTAGCCTTAAGAACCATTGCCTTAAACTCAGCAATACTGGAGTTGTGTCATTATCTGGGAACACTTTTATTGATCTCCTGTCTCTGGGTGTTATGTCACCAGAATGGGCTATTACTAAGAAAGTCTTTTAGGAGATGAACTAAAGGCTTGAATAACATACAGCTTGCTTCATGCTTGAAAATTGAACTCAAGCACAAAAAAAATGGTTTAAGGAAATTCCCTTCCAGCACCTGAAGGAAAGACATTTCCTTTTTAGTCCCTAAAATCCTATGCTCTTAAGAGTCTTCCCTGCAACCTTTCCTGCTGCCTTATTACCTGCTTTGTTTTATGGGGTTTTTTGTTGTCAAGTACTTTATTTTTAATCTGTTTAATTCAATTACTTTAGTTGTAAGGATTAAATTTCTGTTCCTTTTAACATTGTTTCCCCTGGTAACTTAGTTAATTGAATGACTTAGTTGGTAACTTAGTTGGAAGCATTCTGACAGAGCATAATTTCTGGCTTCTATCTGCTCTGTCCAGTGAGATCATGACACAAAGATTAATATTAATTAGATGAAAGATAGTTACAGGCCATAAAAACTGTGTTTATAAGGTGTGTAATCATGATGAACTTTTGGAATTGATAAAATATAGCAATGAGTTCTCTCTTGTGGTGATACAATTTGATCTAAACAAAATCTGAAGTGACATCTTTTCCTATGAAATCTCATAGTGCGTTTTATAATTGCTAATAATTTATGTTATAAACGGACTTTTATTCCTGAAGAAAAAAGTTAAACAAACTGATTTCTTAAACGGACTCTAGAGAACAAAGATTTAGGCATCGTGAATTTGTTGATCTTTGGGTTGTTCACCCCTCCCCATCCCCTCCCCAGTAACTATATAACTGTATGGATAGGTAAACATTTGTGCATAACTCTAGCCAGTAGCAAGGGCAGAAGGAGAAAGCAATCAGGTTGTTGTAGTGTGGTACTTAGGATACTGCTTTCTGCCTTTTTGTAGCAAATGACACCACTTATTATTTACTTTAACTTTTAAAGTGATGCATACAGAATTGTCTCAATTCCATGTATAATAAACACATCTAGAATTAGAAAGTTGTGAAAGAATAAGTATTTTCTGAATTCCTAATGTATGTTGTATTGGATAAATGAGATGCAGTTGTGCACGACCTCCTAGTTTGGGGCAAGCTGGCTTTTCCCACTCTAAGATGTGTGTGTTTTGGGACCCATGAAGTTTGTTAGTACTTTGCATTTCTGTTTTACTCTGTATTTCTGGTTTTATTTGTTTTTATTTCAAATTTCCATAGTGTATGAGCAAAGGTTATTCTCACATAAATCTGTCCTTCTTGCTGTTGCTGCTGAGTGAAGAGGAGCATACATGAATCCAACACTACCAAAATAGGAGGAGTTATTTTGCTAGAGGCCTAAGGCGTGTCCAGAGTGACATAAGGTTATACAGAGCTTGACAAGAATAAACACTTCAAGAGTTATTGACCTTGAGGCTTGGGAACATAAGTGGAGCCTTAACTTTTAGCTATCTGTGTGTATCTAAACCAATGCGAGTCATGGCCAAAAGATGTTGCTAAGTATATTTTGCTCAGAGGTCAATGCAATGGATGGTTAAAGTTCTTGGAGTGGTTCTGATAGCCATAAGGAAGCCCTGGAGCAGAAACAGTCATAGCTCAGAGTCTTGTGGAAACCCTTATTGGTGGATTTGCTCGTGGAGAGCAGTGTCTGAGTGGGAGTGAATTCTGAAGTGCTTCCAGACCTTTTGGGAATTGTGTCCCACATGTATTGATGTCACAGAGTTTGAGTTGTTTGACCAAACTTTAACTCATTACTTTTGCTTCAGTATTGTGAAAAGTGCTTTATTGGAGGCATCTTCTCTATTTTAGGTACTTCTCAAAAGCAGGAAAGCTGCCCATTTTTGATAGCGACTTCCTACAAGCTTTGGGGAATAGCATTATTATAAGTAATACAAAAGAAATCATGAGAAATCATGTTTGTAGATCCTTTCACAAGTATTGTAATTTGTTGCTTTTCATAGCTGTAGCATAACAGAGGTACCAAATCATCTTGTGAATTGTTTGGGTTTTTTTTTCTTTAACTACTTCATCAGCTATTAACAACTCTTTCTTCTTCCCTTCTCTTCTTGTGCTATTCTGTGTTTGTCTCTGCTTTTTAAGTGCATCCATGAGCCAAAAGCAATGAAAGAGGCTAACATTTGTCAGGTCAGGTTCCAGTTTGCCTTTGTCATGTTGAAAGAAGAAGATCCATTAGTGGATTATTGGAAAGTGGAGGGAGGACCATATGAAGATGCCAATGACCAATGGAGTGACTGGGAAAGAATGGTTAGAGACATTTTTAGGGATCGTACTGGAATGCAGGGAGACCTGAGATTGCACTTTTGTTCTCTAAGAGAGGTCAATGGGGAAGGGAAGAGAAGGGAAGCGGTCCAGATTCAGGAAGTAATCCACACTAAATCTCAAAGTCATGCTTTGACATTAATCTGAGTTTAGAAAGAAAAATGGCTGTGTCTGGCACTTCTGCACGGACTGATCTTAGAAATCTTTTATTTCAAATAGGACCTACTTATTTACTGTCAATTGCATGGCACTGAGGATAGTGAAAACAGTCACAGTGAAGAAAAATTTTTCACTTCATTTTCTAGTAGAACTTTAGGTTTGATTTTTTTTTTAAATTTGTCTTCATTCTTCTGAGCCTGAAGTTGTTCTCTCTCACTATACATAGTAACTTGTTAAGTAAGAGTGATTTTACTGAGCTGATGATAGAATTTTATGGTTTTGTTGTGTGATTTTTTTTCTGATGGATATTTGAATATTTTACTTTTGATAAACTCTTTTTCTCTTTTAAAAACACTTATTAATTGTCGTGAAATATTAAAGCTGCTATGTGTAAAGCCCTGTCAGGTGAGAGTCCTTCTAGAAGTGTATGTTTGTGTGCATGGTTTTGTGACATTCATAGACTGTTACTGTTTGTGTTTTGTTGAACAGCGTTCATGTGCAATATTTGAATGTAAATCCTAAGTTAAACACCTTCATAACTCTTAAGCTGTAAGTGTATTGATACAATCTGGATTTCCACATAGAACTTCTCTCTTTGGAACTGCATGGATCTCATGTTCTTTTGGCTGCTGCCTTTGGACATATGCATTACGTAAAAAAAATGTTTTTCGCTTTCTTACTCATAGATGCAAGTTGGGAGAGGGTTTTATTCTGTTTTTTGAGAACCAATTAAATTCAAATAAAGTTGGGTCTTTGTGAGTGGGTTTTCTGTGTGACTGATTTTGAAGAAAATTGTGATTCTGTTTTTGATGTCAGAAATTTTGTAAGAGCTACAGAGCAAACTAATAATAAAGAGAGACATAGCTCTTGAACAATTGAATGGTTCAGACTCAAAAGTGCTTGAGCTTCTGAGTTCTGTGGTTCACAGTGAGCATGCTCAAATGTTTTGTTACTTCCAAAGTAATATGACATCATCTTATTTGCAAAGTCACTATGCTATAGCTGTCTTTACATCCAAAAGAGCTCTCAAGAGGGATATCAAATACATGCATTACATAATCAGAACAAAGCCTGCATTGGTTGATTGTTCCCTTAGGGTGGGATGCTGGATGGTAGTTGCATGTGGAAGATGTAATCTTGCAGAATTAACCATTTCCTAACCATCCTAGCAACAACTGTGGAGTGAAGCCATAGCCTGGGGATAGGATTCACTTGGGAAGGGTGTAGCTAAAGAAAATAAGGTTTAAAATTGGTTAAAAGAGTTCATCTTCTTTCTCTGAATGTATTTAAATGTATTGAAGCAAACAGAGAGAACCAGAAGAGTTTTACAGATGTTTTTATAGACTGATTTGCTGAACTTTCATGTGGCGTAATTCCTGTTGTTAATGAATTCAAAGGCGGTAGACCAATTTCCACTCAGTCTGTGGTTTTAATTTATTGGAAAACGATCCACTTAAAAATACCGGAAAGAATTTTTTTCGGTTATGGAATATTAAATTTGCCTTTCTAAGGTAATTTAAGCACTTTTTAGAGTTATTCACTTGTTGAGGACCATATGTGCAAAATTATTGTTACGTGCCTGGTGATTTTAATTGGTCCGGTTCAGAACTGATCTGCCTTTTAGTAAGACCTTTTTTTGTGAAAGGTATGATATGGAGTTTATAGTTCTCAAGCTACAGGAAAGTGATACCATAGTTTGGTCTTTTATTGATTGTCATGATATTTTGTGTGATCTCAGTCTAGTTTTAATGAACCTGGATTTCATAGATCTCATATTAAATAAAATAAATAAATCGTTAAGTCCCTACTCTGTGGGAAATGAGACCACGTTAAAAAAAAAAAAAACACCAACCAACAAACAAAACCCCCACATTAAAAATCTGAGCTTTATGTTATGATGATGTACATGTGATTTCCTGTGTTGTCTTAATGCAGATTTTATGCATGGCTTCAGGGTAAAATTGCACCCAGCTTTCAAATAAAAACTGCTAGTCAGCCTTTGGGTATGTGCACCTTTTAGAACAGAAGGTGATTTTCAGGGAAAATATTGGCTGAACCCAAGGCCATGGGTTTTGTTCTTCTCTTCCCTCTTGCTTTCCTCCCAGACTAAATTAAGCACCAGTATGAGTCATCTATCAATATTAACTTTACTTTTGAGATATATTTGTTGAAGAGTGAGAATTGTTGGCAATGGGGTTTTTTTGTAAATGTGGTGTCTTAGCATATACTTAGAAATAATAAATTTGATTTGGTAATTTCATAGAATCGTCCCAGTTCTTCTCCAGATCAGTTCCAGATGGTCGTTGCTCCCATAAAAATTTTGAAAGGAGATACTGATTTTGGAAGTGTTGGCCTCAAAATATTCATCTTGATCCTTCAAGGATAACTTGGACAGAAGTGTGTGTAATACTGAAGACCCTCAAGTGAAAAGGAATGCATGTCCTGCAAAGGCTTATTTTACAATTCCTTTTATTTTTATCTGTTCACAGCAGACTATATGTTCTTCACCTTTATTTTGGTCATGCACACACAGGACAGAGCATGGATGAGCATTCAGTAGGCTTAATATAATTAATATGCAAATTTGTGATGAATGCAAGTTCCAGCTATTTTCCATTGGGTGGGCAATAGGTGGTGTTTACCATCCTACCAGCTTGCTTTACTTTTACTTATCAGCAGATCTGTTTAGAAAAGTATGGGGGAGGTAAGGGGGAGAGAAGGGGGAGGTTCTATCACAATTTGTCCAATAGTTATTCGTGTAGGCATCTTTCTGTTTCAGTCTCCTGGTGATATTTATACCAGTTGTGTAGCAGACATTGGGACAGAGGGTTAATAGTTAATTTGGAGAGCTAAATACGCATGTTATCCATGTATTTAGGAGAACAAGATTGATTCCACCACTATACACACCCTCCAGGTTTTGTTAGGGAAACATCAGCCTGTAGGATTTCTCCTTTTTGACAGTGGAGTTTGCCTCATAACTTTTCTGCTTTTTGGCCTCTGACTTAATCCTGAACATTCCTTTTTCTGCAAAAGGACTGAAGAACTTTTGCATCCCCTTACTGTGTGTCATTTGCTGCTTTACCTTGCTGACTGTTTCTTTTCTTTACATGCTTTTTGAAGGAACTCAGAATTAAAAAACAGCTTTTAAGTGTGTTGTTGGACTCTTTATGCTCATTTCAAGGATGGAATTGTTGTGGAGGTTATGTAGTTCTTTTTTTAAAATTTTAAACTCTCACTGCAGGATCAGCATAAATATGAGGGTTTGATATATGTTCTGTTTCTGTTTGTCAAGAAAAATGATAATTGCTCCCTAACTCACAGAAAATACAAAGCTGATATCAGTAAGGGCAGAAGTTTATGGCACTGAAAAAGAATAAGAACAAGAACATTCCAGTTTGGGGCCACTACTCTGAGAATTAAGGAAAAGCATAATTCTGCATGAATTGCAGTTGGTTTCATAGGACACTTTGAAAATAATAAATATCAAGTCCTGGGATGACAATTTTATTTAAAAATCAGGTAAAAATAACAAAGCATGTCCAGGAAGAGTCACTTGATAAAAAACAGTGTAAATAAAAGTAAGATATGCTGGATAGTTTCCATTCTTAGCATAAACCTATGTCTTTAAGTAATTAACAATGACCTTAAATAATGCCAGGTTTCAGGCTGTGCATCTTTATTGGTTTCATTATGCTCTTGACAATTTAAATGGAGGCAAAAGGTAATTCTTTAGCCTCTGATGATACAATTTAAGTAATTTTCTGAGATTAAATATATGATGCCCTTTTTTTTTCCTTTGAAGACTTCTGTATCACCTCACACTAAAAACAAACCAACAAACAAAAAACCCAAAGCCCCAACAAACAAAAACCCCAAAATCCTGAAACCAACCAAAGGAATGAAAAAAAATACCAGAAAAGGAGAAGAAAACATCTAGTATAATCCCGTGGCGATTGTGATGCTGATGATCAGTGCAAGAGCATCAGAGAAGAAAATAGTGAAGGTATTAGTTTTCTTTTAATTCAATTTAGCTTAGTAGCACCTTTTGTTCCATGAAACTTCTCTTGAAGCTACCCAGCACATCTACTTTTGCACTGTTTCTCCTTGAGTAACTCCTTCTGGAAATGCTTGGTTATTTTTAACCTGTTTAAAAAACGTATTTCTTGATGGAGTAATTAGTGCTGTTCAGTGTTACCAAGGTAGCTAACTGCCTCTGTTTTAGTGGATTTTTGTACTTTCACAGAATGCTGAAGATACAGTATCCTCACGGGCTGTTACTCCGTTGGATTTCCAGGGTGCTGAAGAACCACCCTCAGGAGCATGGCTGCTTTGGCATTGTGGGAATTTAAGTCATCAAATTTACTTGCTTTTTTGGTTTGTGCATCCATTTTTCCCCCCCTCCCTTCATCTATTACTTTATTTTTCCACACCTCTCTTAAGAATTATCTGCATGACTTTGTCTTTTCATGATGACAAAAAGAAGAGCACGGATAGTGCAATAGATGTTCTTTGAGGTCCACTGCTCTGGAACTGTGAAGTATGTGCCCAGGCTGACCCTGGGAAGCAGGAGTTGCAGGGAGACTGCAAACCACTGGTAAACTGAGCAGTGAGTTTAGAAGAAAAGAATGTTGGATCACCAGTGTTGATGCTTGGGTAAGCGATTCACAAAAGAATCCTCCATCTGGAAACTGAAAGAAGAAAAAGTTTATTTAAGGTGGCCTTTAAAAAAATATAAAAAATTGCTTCTCCAGTACATGGCTGCAGCTATATATTTTGCAGCATGAGTCATAGATGGCTTTATAGTTCTACATCCCCTTGCATAGGAGGAATAAACGTTGGAGAAGAGGAAGTTAAGAGAAAACAGAAGTGTGAACAACTGCTAATGGTGCTCTCTCTGGCTCCATTCAGTCTGCCATTTCATCATACTTGAAGGGGGTAATTCAGAGATTCCTTTCTTGGCACATAAGTGGCAACATATGTTTGAAACAGTGAGTGGAAACTGTAGGAAAAAAATGACAGGCATATGGCAATAGGAAGGCAAGGAGAAATTTGTTGCCCTAACGTTAGCCACATAATTGGTACACTTAGCTTCTGAGGGACTGATTTATTTAAAGACAAAAATTTATGCTACATTTTTCAGGTTTTCTATATGTAGCCTATATCTTGTAGTGCCTTCATAATGTCTCTGCTCCCTGAGGGAGTGGAAGGTGACAGGAGAAGTTCAGAGGCTCTGACAGGGAATGGAGGGGAAAGTCTGGATGTAAAAGCACAAATCTACCTTCATTCATATTCTTGTTTTAAAAGAGGAAAAATTGAAAATTTCCTGTGTTTTAATACTCAGTTTTGTGGATTATTTTTTTTTTGCCATGTTGAGTTAGCAATAATGTTTATGGCTTAATGCAACTTCAGATTTACTGCTTAGTGAAAAGAATAGCTGTCCTGGAAACAGGCATCATCCAAAATAGTGTTTCCAGTGTAAAGTACATGCTGGGGTAACCTGCTGACTTCAGTCGAAGAGTTTTTGCCCATGTATACATCTGTGCACAATTGCAAGCAAAATGCAGTATCTCAACTGTATGTGGTGTGGAGATAATGTGGGTAGCTCTTTGCTTCCTCACCTAATTTAATGCCCTGAGCTAAATAATCTATTTCAAGGGAGAGTGTTTGGAAGGTCGAGATTAAACCTGGCCCTATAGAGCTTCTGTTGACATGCAAAATGTGTGTTTAGGAACTTACTTTGGCCTGAAGCTGGAGACTCTTCAATCCAAATATGTTCTTAAAAAATTAAAAGGAGGAAAGCAGTCTGTTTTCTTTCTATTGAAAAATGATTAATCAAAACCCTGGGAGAATGTCTCCCACCACATTTGACTTCAGAAGTGTGTAGCCTCTTTTCTGAAGAGTGGTGGTGCCCTTGGAGAACTGTAACTTGGCAACTGATTGGTCATGTTATGACCCTTACTCTGTGGGGATCTTAGTCCTTGCACGGAAAGGGAAAATTGACTAAAGAACATTTTAATTTTGTTCACTCTTCTCTCTGACCTCTTCAGGCTCTGTGATTTTATGGTCAATTTTGATGTGGTAAGTCTTATATGAGGTTATAAAGAAATGCCCATAAGTTGGTTGCATTAGATAAAAAGCCAGGTCGAGCTTTTTTTCCCTAAAAAAACCCCAACCCATGTAAAACAGCCTCCATAATTAGTACTGTGTTAGCAAGTAACACTGAAAACTTGAGAAGTTTCTTTACCAGAGGAAATGATATCACAAATACTGTCAGCAAAAGGAATGAAAAAAGATGTTTTGAAAGGAAACCTATGTTATGTTATTTTGGTTGTCACCAATGTTAGCAAAAAGCCAGGAAAATGCATCTGGAATGCGTAGAAATGTGTAGAGTGAGTTAGGAT
>NW_008689717.1:93853-96773 GCF_000695815.1 Acanthisitta chloris | reverse complement strand
AAGAAACTTGTGTCACAAAAATTATTAATGTACCTCTTTTGGAGGAAAGAGGAGACATTTATAAGGATGTTTCAGGAAAATTATTAAATATACTTCATGTGGTAGCATCTGTATATCTTATTTTACTTAAATGTAAATGCATTCATTTATCCCAAAAGTTGTTTGAGCTTGTCTGTTTGTTTTAGTCAGTTGACTTTGGTGGAATCACTTCCATGCATACAGAATCTTGTAAGTAATTACACGTGGTCTACAGTGATGTAGGTCAGAAGGGACAAGGATTTACTTGTATCCTTGGGGAGGGGCTCTGCCTCCTAATTCTGAATCAGTTTGTAGGGTGCATTTAAAAAAAGGTTTGGTCCTTCTGCTGTTCTAGTCGTGTTTTGGTTTCTGAGTGAGTTACAGCTAAAGAGATAACTACATTTTGTTCTTAATTTACTTGTTGAATCTTTCTACAGGGCATGGGAAGATGTCTAAAGGTAAGGATGAGCACCAACAATTTAGCTGATTTAGAAAATAAGGACATGATTAATCATGATCACCTGAATGCTCTGTGTCTTACCTGTGCTGTTACACAGCAGTGGGTATGAGCTATTTTGAGGAGGGTCACAATTTGATTTTGATTTGGATATCATGGTTTTGGTTGGGTTCAATCCACCTTTTCTAATGCTGAGAAGATGGGATGTTCTCTCAGCTGAGCCTTCTAATAGGGATAGATTTGAGCTGCTTCAAAATTTAGAATTCTTTAAATCCTTTTGTCCATTGTCATTGGAGTTGTTTTTTCAGGCTTAAATATAAGCTGTGTTGGTTTGCTGTACTGGGATTAGTTTCTTCTCTGGGCCTTGGGGATCAGGATTTTTGTTTACTTCCCCATCCTGTCTGGATTGCTGATGCTGTTGTAGATTGTTTTCCATGTTGAAATTTTGCCTAGAGATGATTAATAATTACATACTCTGAAGAGCACTCTGAATAAACTAGAGACAACAAATCTAATGCTTTGGGGGCTTTATTGTGAATTATAATTTGAAGTTTGTAAATATTCTAGGAAGAGGATGCAGCATGGGTAGCGTAGAGATCCTGTGTAAATATTTGGTTTTCAAAGTCTAGAATGCCTTCTGATGCTCTTTTATAGCATTTCCTTTTAAGCAGAATGTTTGCGTGTCTTTACAAGATGTAAACTCCTTGGATGCTAGCTAATTACTGTGGAGAAATTAAAGTGTGTAAAAATAGCTGACTTGTACACTAATGAAATAAATATTTCAACAATGTAAATAGATGACAGTATTTGAAACCTAAATGCACCTTTCGAGATAATGGTCACCAGGTCAGGAATTTTACATTTCTGATTGCAATGCCTGTTTCTGGGAATAGGCATTACAAAATCCTTTCTCTTTGCTCACTTCCAGGAACCAAAAATATTTTTATTTAATTTTTTTTCATATTGATTTATATGTATTTAGGGCACTGACAACAGCCACTGCCATTTCATAGTGACTTGGAAGTAGACAATAAAAAGATCATGTAAGCTGTTAGGACATTTATTCTAGCATAATATCAGGACTCTTGACATAGGATGCCTAACAGAAGTGGAGGAGACAAACTGTAGAGTAGGTAGCGACAGAATAATTTGTTCTATGATAATGTCTAATTTTGATTTCTAATCAGAGATACATTGGATTTAAAAATAATAATTTTCCCTTCATGCTTGCTGCTGAATCCTCAGAAACAACTGTTAGCCATTCCAGTGCCTTTGTTTTGCATCTAAAGGCTCAGTAGAATTTCCTAAATTCTTGGAGTTAGAAGTTTCTAGTAAAATTCTCATAACCTCATCATCAATAAAAAAGCACATTTTTTGATATACCTTTCATTTGGGGTTACCATGTTTTTATGTTAATAGAGGCTCTTTTTCTCCTTAATGTGTGGTAAACTAAAGAACACCTCCTGAACAGCCTTCACTCTCCATTCATGATGCATTGTGTGTGATGCATTTGATTGTGTCCTCTCTTAATATACAAAAGAAGAAATAAATCATGCAGAGAGAGTAGATGAGTGAATGTATAAATGTGCACAGGAACTTCACTGAATATGGACATTTCAGTTGAAAGATGGAATGCAATAAAAGAACATCAGACATGCAAAACTGTAAAAATATAATAGATCTCAATATACATATGTGCAGAAATATGGGCATGCATATATGTGTCTGTGTGTATATATATATGGACCTGTGTTCATCTAATGCCTTAATGTCAAATTCCTAAAAATGTGGTGACGAGAGAAGACCGTTTTAGCTCATGTCAAGGCAATGTGCTTTAGTAATTTCTCCATCCCTGGAGAGCTTATTAGGCACTAAACAAAATGTCTCAGAATATAACTGATTGAGTGTTTTAAATTATTCACTTTCATTTGGCTCCTGGCCAGCTTCTCCTCGCAGAGGACTGTGGCAAACAAAACCTGTAATTTACACTGACAGTAACACGCAGCTCACTCTGCATGCTTCTCAGCTCAGGGCTTTTCTAAAGTAAACATTCAAACAAAGCTCAGATTCTTAATGTAAACACATTTTGTAACTCTGAACTTAGCCAAACAGTTAAGAATCAAATACTGGTTGTGTTTTTTCCCCCCTTCCCATCAAAATGTCATTATATATTTTTTCTTTCCTTTGCTGATAAATAGGGATATCCCAACATGAATAATGAGAAAAGACAGCAGTAATCTAAGAAGGTGTTTTTTTTCTCACATTTAATTTTCTTTTTTTTAAGCATATGAGTTTAGCACAAATTTCCTAATCATTTTGTCTTTTACTTCCAAGTGTATCTTAGTGAGGATTGACACAAATTCCACCATACATGGCATATCTGTGCCAAGCTCAGAGTGCAAAGTGGAAATTAATGGACTTCTATGAAATGTGTAATTTTCAGAT
>NW_008689717.1:93328-93823 GCF_000695815.1 Acanthisitta chloris | reverse complement strand
AATTTGCTGAATTCATTTACTTCCACAAGAGTGTTTCCTTAAGAAGTGAAATGTGAAGTCTAATCATGTAAACAGAAGTAGAATCGTAAGAAGTATGAATGGGCAGATGCAGTAGATGTAAAACTGTCAAGGAGATCAGAGTCAGCAGTCAATACCTGCACATGAGGGAGAAATATAGAAAATTGTGCTGCAAGTGATTGTGTTATAAATAAACAGCCCAATACAGATTTATCTTTCAAGTTGTATATTCAAAGAGAAGCTATGGAAAGGAGTAGTGACCCCAGGTGAGTTGTGCAACTCCCAGTTGGACCTGGGAGTTTGGACAGATAGAAAGCTGAACATGAGCCAGCAGTGTGCTCAGGTGGCCAAGAAGGCCAATGGCATCCTGGCCTGGGTCAGGAACAGTGTGGTCAGCAGGACCAGGGAGGTGATTCTGCCCCTGGACTCGGCGCTGGTGAGGCCACACCTTGAGTACTGTGTGCAGTTCTGGGCCCC
>NW_008689717.1:19125-93284 GCF_000695815.1 Acanthisitta chloris | reverse complement strand
GAGCACAAGTGCCATGAGGAGAGGCTGAAGGAGCTGGGAGTGTTTAGCCTGGAGAAGAGGAGGCTCAGGGGAGACCTTATCCGCCTCTACAACTCCCTGAAAGGAGGTTGGAGTCAGGTGGGGGTTGGTCTCTTCTCCCAGGCAACCAGCAGCAGGACAAGAGGGCACAGACTCAAGCTCTGCCAGGGGAGGTTTAGGTTGGATATTAGGAAAAGCTTTTTTACAGAGAGAGTGATCAGGCATTGGAATGTGCTGCCCAGGGAGGTGGTGGATTCACCATCCCTGGAGGTTTTCAGGATGAGACTGTACTTAGTGCCATGGTCTAGTAACCACGGTAGCGTTGGACTCGATGATCTTTGAGGTCTCTTCTAACCTGGTCGATTCTATGATTCTATGATCTATGATCTACAATTTAGCACTTTTGGAGTGGGATTTTAGTCTATATCTTCAGCAGTCACTTGAATGGAGCTGTCATGGGTACGTTTCCATGGACAGCACTGGGATATTAGGTGCCAGTCACAAAACGGAGGTCCCTCACTTTAGATCTCTCCATCTATAAGCTGAATCACAGATTTAATGTCAAACACAAAACAGTTTACCTTTTGTTTCTGAACATACATTACAGCGACAGTTGGAAGCAGAGAGGGGAACATGAGCACTAGGAGGACGGAATTTCCTCCATGTTAGGCTTACTAAAAAGTGAGGTAATATAAGATTGTCTGGATGCCTCATGTAAGAATGGAGAAACATAAACATTATCGGAAAAGAAAGTGAAAGTTAGGATTCTTTTGGGCTGCAATCAAAAATACATGTTTTGCCATAATAACTGCAAAAATACATACTCTTTATAGAGCTGATGACAGGAACAAAAAAGGAAAAGTTGAATTATTTTAATACTAAGGACTGAAGTATCTGAGGACAGATAATCAAATAGAATAAATATATTTAAAAAAATAAGAAACCAATGCACAGAACTTTCATATGAGTGTCTGCTTAGTATATACTTTACAAAGTACTTCCGGATTCCTTTAATATATAGTTGTATTGACTCTCTTATTTTATGTATTAGTCTGAATGCAATGACAGTGAGTAAGACTTGGCACCAGGAATGACTTAGAGTTGTGTCATCAGTCCTTTTACGCTTCAGGAAAGTGAAGAGTTTGTGTCAAATGAGGTTAGGACTTCTTAAGCGTTATACATCAAATCCTCAGGTTTTTTTCTCTACTGATCTAATTATAACAGCTGAACAAACAAGATAACATGAGAAGCATCTGAAAGAATTAAGGTAGAAGTCTGGATGCTATGAGAAAGTGGAATGGTGTTCAAATGGTTCAGGATAGGATTTTTTCTGCATTCCTGGTCTGAGTGTCATCTTGTCTTGGGATCCAAGTATTCCTATGTCCTAATTCTCAAAGACATTTCAGTTTCTTAAATATTCACCCTATCCATTTTACCTTATTGGTTATTTTTTCTCTTTTGTGGATTCACTTGAAGAGGACTTGCAGTATGTTCTGTCCAGCTTTTTTTAAGATAAACGTAATTTAAGATATTTTTAGCATTTTTATTTTAAAAACAAACAGCCTCTCCCTTTTTTTTTGGAGGTAGGAGAACTTTGCTTTATTTGGAATAATTTTTAAAGGCCTAACTGTTCCCATGAGCTCAGCATCTTTATTCCTCTTCCCATTATTTTTATGAACTGCTGCCTGTCTTAATGCATTGGGAAGTCTGGCTGCCATTCTCTAAGAGGATGAAGCTGCATGCCTAAGCTCTTTTGAAAGTATGACCACACATGCTAGTACTTATTTCTTTAAAATTTGACTAAATATTTCATTATAGATATTTTCAGAAGACTTACGCATAGGTTCCTATGATCTCATTCTTTGATTTTTAGAAAGAAAAGAAGGAGACAATGAAAGTTATGATGTTCTACAGCTATCCAAATATTCAGCTTTTGCAATGGCAAATCAAACTTCTGATAGTACTTCATCATTTGGGCTAAGTAAATGGGTAGCTGTTTCCGTGAGGTTTGTGAAAACCGCAGTATTTGCTGGGGGAAAAAAAAGCTGTTTGTATAGTGAAACAAAATGAATTATGGAATTCATGTAATTCAAGTTTCATGGCTGGATGTTTTTTTCATTGCCCAATAATGTACAAGCTACTAGGCTTTGCCTTTGTTAGGATGATCACGAAGTTTTTCTGCAGTATACTCTTATTGGGGTCAAATTGGATTCTTGCTTGATATCCTGGACACTAAACCATCTGTTTTCAAGAGCCCTGTAGGCATTTAATAATTTAGAAGTCTTTGCTTCTTATTTGCATTTTAGTTGAAATTAGCTTAGGGATGAAAAAATGGGATGATGGTGATGATGGGTAGGTACACAGCCTAAGAAACTCAATTAAAAATTGGCCTTTGTAAATACCTATTTCAAACACTTGTAAGTAAATAGTCAGACCCTTGAGTTATGTTTTTGTGCACATCAAAGTGCATGAAAATACATTCCTCATGGGAAAGGGGTAAATGAACTGCTGTAAACTGTCTTGGTTCAGTGCAGATACCAGGATTAACAGGATGGAACAGCAAAATATTACTCGATTTAAGGACAGGTGGGGAAGCAGAGCAGACTTGGCATATGATTCTGGTTTCCTCTCAGCTGGCTGGAGTTTTTTTCTATTTCCCAGATATATTCTAGTTATCATCTTTATTATATTTTCTTCTCTCATTAAAATCTAGTGTTGTGTCCCAGTTTTCTGCCTGCTTTAAGGGAGGAATTACCCATGAGCTAACAGTTCATCAGTTTCTCATGCAAGTTCTTTAGAATACTTTAATAACATTTGGTCCTGCTAAAGTACTAGTAAGCTTGTTGCTTTGTGTTGTACAAATTTGATGTAAAGCTTTTTCTATCAGTAGTTCAGCTTCAGGTGGCTTCACAGTCTCTTTCTCCATAAACAGTCTAATGTGAAACCTCCTTGACATCCAAACCATTGGAATCCAATGCTGTCAGTCAGGGGGAAAACAATGAAAAAGAAGTAAGGTTTTGAAAAATGAACCAAATTAACTTTTGATTCTCATTGTTCAGAGAAGGATGTCCAGGGCAATTCCCTGTTCTCCACTTTTATTAGGATGAAGACTTTTCTACTTTGGCTGGATGAATTTTAACATACTAACATTTCTATTTCCTGTCTGTTATCTTTGTTTGTACATATTTTCCCCTTTAAGATATACTTATACTTAATTTATTTTAATCTGTTGTTAAATTGCTTAGTTGGCTTTAGGATATTTTAGAGTATTTTAGTTGCTTTTCTTTTGCTGATACACATGTACATGGAATCTGCTTTGTCAGAGTTGTTAAATTGTCTGCAGGGCTTTCATGGGATTTATTCATTTAGGTGCTCTCTTTAATTCAGTTTCTAGTACTGTAATGTGTTTATGCTTCTTAAATCTAGATATGATAGTTGTTTTTTTATTTTCTTCCCTCCTATCTAAAACAGGTTGAAGACGAGAACTTCTTTGGGTTTTCAGTGTCTGCAGTATGGATTATTTCATGACTCTAGTAGGAACATAGCGTGTTCCTGCTTTTGAAATTTGTGGATAGAGGCTTTACAAAAAGTTCAAGTATTTCAATAGCTATTCTCTGTTTTATTTTTGTATGACAATTATCCAGCATGCACGAGTAACTGCAGATTCCCCTGAATTCTGTCCTTGTCATTATTTTGGATTGATGGTCACTAGTCTTGCATTTATATGATTATCTGTTTACGTATGTGCTTCAACTCACAGAAAATCTGGATGTGCTTCTACATAGTTAAGTAGATTTATCTTATTTCACTCCACTCTGCTGCTTTCCTTTTTTTGTTGCAGCTGTAAAGCTCCTACACCAGCATGATGTCTTCTCTAATTGAAACACTTTCTTTTCTTACTTTGCATTGGAATGCCTGTGTTTCTTACTTTGCATCTGAAGTTAATACAGAACTTAAGATGGAAATTCATAGAGATCAGGATCTTGAATCCATAAGGTACATTCCTTTGGTAAAACTCTCTTGAGCTACCACTGTGCTGTTGGATATCTGCTATTGTGAGGAATGGTGCATTCCAAAATGGTATATAAACCACTTTGCCCTTTGGTAAATTGAGGGATTAGGAAGCAAAATCAGCTCGGTATTTGTGCCCTTCTGTAGGTTCAGTGCTGTATATTTCAATCGTCCTTTATTTCCAGGCCAGATAATATACTAAAGCACTCTCAAATTGATAACAGTAGTTTTCACTGTCTATTTTGGAGAGTTGAATGGTATAAACTCAGAGTTTGATCATTGCTTCTACAGTCAGATCACCAGTGTTGGCTGTTACATTATGTTCAGAGACCAGGATAGAACTGAGTTCTGAACCAAAGATGATCTATATAGGGCTGATATTTCACTAACAATTGTGGATGACTAGCAATTAATAACATGGATTTATGGCTGTGGTGCTATATTACAGTGGTGAAGCTTTGATAAGCATGTTTACAAGGTCCTTTGAGTTTTAATATAGTGGTTTTCATTAAGTTTATTTATAACCTATAGTTTTTATTTGCTATATTTAAATCTAGCCTATAAGGATTTTGAAGGTTTATAGCAAACTTAGAGATATAAATTATTAAGTAACTTTATCCAGTGAGTGTGTTTATCCAAATATGTCATCAAACTTCTCAATTTCTCTTTTAGAAAGCCAGTTAGGGACACACTGACTCATTCTCCTGTCTGACAGAACACAAAGACATCCAGAGTTTAGCTGGCAAGACTGGTGAAAAAAAAAGGAGAATATTAGGATTTCAGGGAGTGGGTCTTGCTTCTCAGTTCCTCAATTGGATATAAGATGAAATTTTGAAATCAGAAACATGTGAAATCTTGTCTAAACTTTTAATAAATGATGTTGCAATTTCCTGATGACATAAATGCAAGTTGTAGGATCTCAACATTCCTAAAAGTCATCTAAGTCATCATAAATTTATGTGTCAGAACAAGGTTTACACTGCTAAGAATTTCCTGATAACCCTAAAGTTTTTAGCATACAAATCAAATCACATGGAGAGGAGAGTGCATGGTCTCCATTTCTGCTAGGTTTTATTTCCTTTTCCACAAAATTGTCCTGTTTTGTTCAGGCTACGAGGAGGAAGGAGGCTAGCATAGTGTGTAAGGAAGCACAAGTGAGATGGTAGCAATTGTGATTTACTGAAATGAAAGGATAGTTCAAGAAAAACAGGGGTTTGTACCTGTACCCTGATACTCTGTGTGGGAAGTGTGGGTCTTTCCCCAGTGACTTGAATATACAGTGAATCAAAGTACTGAGGCTAAGGAATTTCTTTGTAGCATATAAAGACAAGACTTTGACTGCTTTTGAAAGTGAAGAACTCTGTTTTAAGTTGCAGGTTTTTAATCAGCTCTTCAAGCTGATTAAAATTTCAAGCAAGATGTGTAAATTGAAAGGGATTGGCAAGGAAGTAAATAGGGCCAAGAGCAGTTTTAGTGTTTTGTGGTTGTTTGTTTTTTGTGGGTTTTTTTTTTTTTTTTGCAATGCCATAACTTGGATGCTGAACATACTAGATCTTGGACAGAGAATGACAGCAGACCTGTGCAAAGTATATCTCAAGCTCATGTGCACATTTGAAAACAACCATGTTTCTGGATTCAATGAGTTTCCTTTCTCCAATGGGTTTCAAGACGAGACTGGATGTGGCACTTAGTGCCATGGTCTAGTAACCATGGTAGGGTCGGACTCGATGATCTTTGAGGTCTCTTCCAACCTGGTTGATTCTAGGATTCTAGGATGCTAGGCCAAATCTGGCAGACATAAATAAGTTAGCCATCTGGGTATTTTTAGTGTTATTTTCCCTCTGGCGCTTTTAATTTCCTATTTTTTTGGGGGTATAAAACTTTTCTATGGCAGAATACTTCCCCTGTCCTCTTGCAGTAGTCATCAGAAATGTTGGGTTTGGTTTTTTCTGCTTGAAAGTTCATGTTGTTGATAACCAAGTTATGGTTCAAGTCTTTAGTGCTGAAGCCTCCTGTTGTCAGCATGACTGTACAAACTCTAGCTTTACTGGTCATGTTTCCCAGCATAAGCTTTGCTGCAGGAGTGTAAAGGTTTATTCTGGTTTATTCTTTGCCTGCTTAGTTTTTGGAGTTCCTTCAAATTGTGCCTCACAGGGGCCATTGTGTTTGTTTTATTCCTGGGCTGGGGGTGTGCAGTTGAGACCTACCACAAAAGGGGAAGTAGGCAATTCTCCATTCAGAATCATCCTGAAGCAGCAGGTCTTACTGCAGCCCACTTAAACTCTCATCTTAGGGTTTTGTCTGCTTTGGAACTCAGCTGGGTCTGTGTCTGTAACCAAAATTGGTGGCCTAGGGTGGTTCTTCAGTCTTACTCAAGCATCTAGTATCTTTGTCTCCAGAAGTGTGTGTTGGATGAGTGGACAGCAAGGTGGATGGAGAACTGGCTGAGCAGCAGATCTCAGAGAGTTGTGATCAGTGGCACAAAGTCTAGTTGGAGGCTTGTCACTAATGGTGTCCTCTAGGGTTCCATACTAGGTAGGTCCAGTATTGTTCAATTTACTCATCAGTGACTTGGACAAGGGGACAGATTGCCTTCTCAGCAACTTTGCTGATGATACAAAACTGGGAGGAGTTGCCAATGCCTTAAGAGGGACCTTGACAAGTTGGAGAGGTGGACAGAGCAGAACCAACTAAGATTCAGCACGGCCAAGTGCAAGGTCCTGCACCTGGGAAGGAGTAACCCCAGGCACTAGTACAAGTTGGGCACTGACCTGCTGGATAGTAGCTCTATGGAGAAAGACCTTGGGGTCCTGGTGGACAGCAAGCAGTCCATGAGCCCTTGTGGACAGGAAGGCCGTTGGAATCTTGGGATGCATCAGGAAAAGTATTGCCAGCAGGTCGAGGGACGTGATCTTGTCCTTCTGCTCAGCCCTAGTGAGGCCACATCTGGAGTGCTGTGTCCAGTTCTGAGCTAGCTCAGTACAAGAGGGACATGGAATGGGTTCAAGAGGGCAACAAACTTGATTAAGGGACTGGAGCACCTCACTTACAAGGAAAGGCTGAGGGAGTTGGGCCTGTTCCGTTTCAAGAAGTGATGACTGAGAGGGAACCTCATTAATGCCTACAAGTATCTGAAGGGAGGATGCCAAGAAAATGGAGCCAGGCTCTTTGCAGTGGTGCAAACCAATAAAACAAAAGGCAATGGGCAAAATCTAATGCACAGGAAGCTCCACCTGAACATGATTAAGAACTTCTTCACTTGTGCAGGTGACCATGCATTAGAACAGATTGCCCAGAGAGGTCATGGATTCCCCCTGACTGGAGATACTCAAGAACCATCTGGATGTACTTCTGTGCCATATGATCTAGGATGACCCTGCCTGAAATGGGAGGTTGGATGAGATGACCCACTGTGGTCCCTTCCAGCCTGTCCGATTCTGTGACTCTAATTTCAACAGAGGAAGGAAGTAATGTACTGAGCTGTTAAAGAGAATGAATTATTGAATGAATAGAAAAGTATAATTTTATTTATGACAGCACAACTTTTGTAGAACATTTCTACAGGGATTGAGACCTTTCTGTGTCTTAGACATTTGAAATAAGAAGCAAAATTGTTGACAGTGCGTTTGGAGAAAATGCACCGTTGCCAGGGAGAGACTTAGATGGTCTTAAGGTTTTTCTCTACTCTTGTTTGCTACTCTGAGCCATCCACCCAACCTGTGTACCATCATTTCCACCCCTGCTCCCCATATAGGGGTCTGAATCACAAATTTTAAAGAAAAAAGTTCATATGTCCTTCCTGAACCTTTAGTTAATTTCTGAATTTATATATATTCTGTGGCTTTTTTTTCTAAATTTCTTAGCAGAAAGTTTTAAATATTGAACATACTTTTTCAATGTGTTCACACTTTTGGTCTTCAGACACTAAATAGATTGTGTTACTTTGTCCAAATGTGTGGTGTTTTCCCCAAAGGCTGTACAGTGTCCATTTCAGGCTCAAGAAGCAAAAAAATAATGTAGATATATGTATATCAAAATTATCGTGTAAGAACATTTTTGTGTTTATTCTAAACATTCTTTTCTGGTAATCTCTGTTCTCAACAGATTTAGTGGTCCTGATTTTTTTCTTAGTTGTTCTCTGTTTAAAATTACTGCCTCAGCACAGAGACTGAAGCTGTGACATATTTCTTCAACAGCTTCAGTCTCCCACGCATGGTTCTTTCATACGTGTATATAATGCTCAGAGATTTTCTAGCTGAGCATAAATGCATTGAACCTCACAGCATGCCATGGGAAACTTGGCTTGAGTTTAGATCACAAGTCTTAGTAACTGATGGGTGACCTGCATTCTCAGTTCTCATGACCATTTTTCTCTTGCCTGTTCTTAAGATATAAAACTAATTATAGTATGTATAAGTTGCTTAAATTTTTCTGCCACGAGAAAGATCTTAACTTCATTGAGATTTCTCCTCCTCCGCATTCAAACGGGAGTACAAATTCTCCCATAGCAATGATTCGTTCTGGAAAATTATGATGGTGTCAAATTTTCTCTTAGAGAATGATTTGTAGATTTATTTTTTTCTGTCTGATGTTGTGAGTTTTCTTTTCAAACTCTGGTTACAAAATCCACTGCCAATTTCTCCCTCTCTCACAGCCCCACCCTGCAATGAATCAGAAATGCACTGTGTCTTTTTTTGGTCACAGGTCTTGGTACAGTCATCTGCTTCTATTGTTGCTTATGATTAGCCTAGTTATGCTGTGCCACACATGGAGTGGTGCACTGAGTCTTATTTGGAAATGTAAATTGGTGACTAGAGCAAGTGCCCCATTACTGAGGGCAGTGCCTCACCATGAGCATATTTGGCCAGTGCTTCATCATCCATTCTGGTCAGTGCTTAGGTGTTGATTTACAAGAGCCATAAATATTTTTAGATTTGCCAGCTTAGAAAGATCAACTTTCCCTTTGAGCTCTGACACTACAGTTGAAAGTGCTGACCAGACTGGGTGTTCTGGTCTCACCACCAGATAATTTTCCACAGTTGTCTCTTTCAGAAGAGTTTATGTCCTTTTGCAAGGAGGGCATATGGCAATGAGCATCTCTTCCCCCACTCATGATGGAGAGAGAGCATAGCAGTCTCGGAGAACATCTTTTGACTAAGGTTATTTGCTGTGTCCTCCTCATCCTCAAAGTGTGCAATGATAGTACTATTTGGTCATTGTGATTGTGTGCCTGAAGCAGTGAGCAGACATGTTACATGCTCAGAATTTTAAAAACCTCCTAAATATGAACCTCACTTCTCTCTGCCATTCCACCAGTGTCAGTGGAGTTGCATGAGAAACGAATATCGTCTAGATCTTCCATGTACTTATTAATTACAGTAGGTGGAATAATTTAGAATTGCACCATGAATCTAGAGAATTTCTCAGTTCCATTAATACTGAGATGCAAGCCATGTTTCCATTTGTATTTATTTCTAATTTTTGTATTAAAAAAACACAGTGTGACCTTGGTTAACAATTTGGGGGTTTTTGCCCTGAGTTCTATTGCTTTGTTTAAAGGTAAAGTATTTTTACCTTCCATCATGCACAGAAACTGTAGGAACCTTTGAGTCCTTGATTTTTGACAAGGATTTGATTTCACAACATCTGTTGAAAGTTATGTAGTGCAATGGTACATAGTTTTCACATACGAGCATGAGGTAATTAATCTGTGTACATCACTTCCTTGAGTCTGTCTTCGTGCCTCAGTGGTATTATTAGTGGGACTGTCCCATTGGAGTGCAATGTAGAATAAGAACTCTTAATGTTTTGCTTGTGGTGGGTCTTTCTTATTCACCTATGGAACACTAGATACCCATGAAAAAGGTCAAATGTACAGAGATCTGGCATTCATTTCACAACTTGCAAGACATAGTCTCAGGCATATGTAATATGTATAACTCATTGCCAGAAAGCTAAAAGGAAATGATTGCATTTGAGTACAATGCAATCCACAACAATAGTTCAGTGTGCATGAAATTAAAAACCGCTGGTAACACATGTAGAATAAATAAGTCGACAGTGTTTATTTTTACTGCAGCTTTCTGTAGAGATAATGTCCTACTTCTTATAATATTTTATTGGCTTCACTAAGAAAACCAGCAAATATTAATTATACCCACTCTTAAAGAATATTGAATTTTCCAGAGCTGGGCATGCAATATATTGTTATTCCAATGTATAAATGTGTTTGAATTAAAGTATAGCAGTGTTATGCTGGCAACATACTACACACTTCACCTTTAAGCTAAGATGGTTCTTCCTCTCCTTGATGCTCAGTCCCAATTTTCAAGGACTGCTCACTTGACCTACTGTGTGCAGCAATTTCTTTCATCTGATACTTAAAAAACCCCAAAACACTTAACCTACAGCACTCATTTTTATGAAATCGCCTTTCTTACCTACTCAGTACCTGAGCAGTATTACAACATAATATGATTTAATTTTGATACAGTTTTAGTCCATGT
The DNA here is from genome assembly GCF_000695815.1 of Acanthisitta chloris. Lineage (NCBI taxonomy): Eukaryota > Metazoa > Chordata > Aves > Passeriformes > Acanthisittidae > Acanthisitta > Acanthisitta chloris. Next base: position 82,749 of record NW_008689717.1, on the reverse strand, counting down.
AGTTGATTAGTCCATGTAATAGCATTGTATTAGAGGGTAAGAGTGTACTGTGAAGGTACACTAGAAGAAATGCATAGCCTTAATGCAGTATTGAGTGTGCACCCACTGAAGATACATAGAAAGCTGAAATAGATAAAGTGGAAATGATAAAAAAGTATTTTTGAAGTGAGGGCCTGGATAAGAATTTAGTTATTTGCAAGTGCAGAAAGACATGTTTGGTTTATTTGTGTGTGTGTGTTTTGATTGTTTGTTGTGGTTTTTTTTTAATATTTATTTTTCTTGGAGGTGCTATGAAGAAGAATTTGTGAGACTTAAATGTAGAATGGCCCAGGTAGGACAGGCTGAGTGCCAAGCAGTATGACTTTGTTACAGAAGTTTTAAAAATGAAGGTATTAGAGAATTATAAGGATGAAGCCAAGGGCAGAGGGATAAAAGACCAAGTTCTTTTCTGGTCTCATGGAATTGGGGATGATGACAGCTTGCTCACAAATGGTGAGATTTGTTGTTTTGGTAGTGGCTGGAGTAGACTTGAGTCATCATCGTAGAGGTGATGGCTGGCATTGAGTTTCTGTGAGGAGATGCACAGAGAGTGAATGGATAAAGACCTGAAGAGTAAGACCTATGGAGTCCTACGGACAGAGCAGAGGTAGACAATGATAAGTTTCCAATTCAGAGTACACTGTGAAACACTCAGAGGAATGTCCAGCTGGAGTCACAGAAACTCTGTGTAGGTAAGATGGCAAAGAAGTGCTGAAAGCTCATTTGTATCCAAGGTAGCCAAAAGATCAGAAACAGTGGAGGTGGATGACATTCAGAGCTTTGGTAGAAGAAAATTTATTAAGCTTTTAATGAGACAAGTTTCAGTTGAACATGGCACAGAAGTCAGACCAGAATGATGCCTACAGTGAAACTGAGGGAAGATGCCTAAGACTGCATCAGGAGCCCAGGCAGTCAATAGAATCACTTGGGGATCCAAGACCCTTGGGGATCTTCAATAGTCAGTTGGATAAGGATCTGAGCAACCTGATCTGGCTGTGAAGTTAGCCCTGCACGCAGCAGATTGTGCTGGAGATCTCCAGAGATCACTTCTAACCTGTATCACTCAACAGGTTGTCATATTAATTGACTGACCATGAGAGTGGCAGCAGTTGGAGCAAAAAAGCAGTGTTTTGTTAGTTGAGAAAGACTACAGGTGTGAGACTTCTGGCAATTAGGTTGCATTTTTTATGCCTAGTGAATGCCAACCCCTCAGATGGGTATAATAATTACTTTTATCTTAGCATTGAAAATGCCCTGCCCTTGATGTTTTAAGAACAAATGCCTGATACAGTGGAATAGAGTTTAGCTAACTTGCTTAGGTTTTTTTCCCTTGCATAGAGTATAGGGAATAAGTTTCCATTTAGTAAATGTTAGGATTTTCTTATACATAAACAATCATGTTTTCTTCTCCTTTGGACTAGGTTCTCCATATGAACTCCGTGAGTGTGAATTCAGAGCTAAAACAATGTCTTTCCTCCCTGTAGAAAAAGACCCCCATCTTAGCAGATGATCCTCAAACTTAAGATCTCATTAATTGCTTCAATACCAACCTGCAAATATTATGCTAATATTTGAATTCATAACTGCCTATAAAAATCTGTTCACATTGTTTATTAGCAAACAGCTATTTTTTTCAGAATAACACTTTTATAACTGGTATATCTTCACATTAAAGCTTTACCCTTTAGGTATAGTTGAGTCTGTGTTGTATATAGAAAGTTCAAAGACAGAACACACCTATGCATCGGGACATTTCTTCCTCTCATCCAGTTTAACCTGCAGGTACCTGCGATTGATTTATTTGCTTCATACCTCCATTTCCTTTCAGTAATTAGAAAATGAGGAATAACTGTACTTATATAATATTTAAAACTCCTTGAGATTTGCAGAGGAGAAGGACTGTGTAAGTGCTAAACATTTTCCTATTTTTCTCTTTTGTTTCTCTTTTTTTTTTTTTTTTTTGATGTGGTGTGGAGAGTACTATGTGGAAGCATAAATACTTGCATGCATATGGCACGTTTTCAAACTGGGAACACGAGTATCTGGAAAACCTTCTAGTTTCATATTTTATCCTTGTAAAATGTTTTCTAAAATAACAGTTTCTTGTTATTTAACTGTGCTGCAAAAATATGTGATGTGGGTAAGTATACTTGGACAAATGGGTACATCCTCAGGGAAGATACAGTAAAATCTATAGTAAGTATTCCTTCTAGTCTTTAATCCATTCCCCAGCTCCATGAAATGTAAGACCTTCCAAGCGAAGTCAGTGGCTCTTATGCTGTGATTCTTCAGCTGCACCTAGTAGCCTGTTTATCTAGCTTCTGGATTATGTTGAGGGTTTTTTTTCTCTTTTAACACTCCTGTGAATTTGGGTGCCTCTATTTCTTCAGGTTCCAACAATACAACAAAGTTTTCCTTTCTGTAGTCTAGCTGACTCGGCCTAGTACACTACCATGAAAAGGTAGTTTGTCTTGGTGTTCCTTTGTGATCTGCGCACGTACAGCATATGATTCATGTTGAAGTGCAGAAAGACCTATCCAGTTGTTGTCCATTGGCCTCTTTCTCTCCACAGAACCTTTCTTTACCTGCTAGGAGTTTGTCAGTTGGGTCCATGCTTTAAAAGCACACAGGACTGAAAATGAATAAATAAAATGATAGTAGCATGATTTTATCATTTGTTTACTGGTAAATGTCTGTTGTAAGTAATGAGACTTTTCAGTTCAAAGACCAGTCTTTGTCACTTACATACAGCAAGACTATTGAAGATTAGTTTTGACTAGCAGCAAGAAAAATGCTTAAGATGCCTAAAGGGTCAACATGAAATGTTAATCCAGTTCTTATATCTAGAAAGCTGTCACGAGTCTTGTCATACGCTTAAACTCCCAAATCTGACAATGTACAATTGCTGAGGACAAACTTAGTCTTGTCGCCTTGCTATGAAGTCAAAGAAATTCTGAAATGATTAAGGTGAAGAGTTTTTACTGAGCCATTGAAGACTGCAAATATTTTGCACAATCCAAGCATGTTTCACACTTTTCATGAGAAATATCATGGATGGAGGGTGGAAGGCAGCAAAAGGCCCTAGAGATGGAGCATTGCCTAGTTTCTGTAAAACATGATCATCTGATAAATTCATCACTAAAATTTTCATTGAAGGATTCATTGGTTCTGTTCTTCCTGAGCACATATGCAAGAAACAGGAAATGCTTTCTTTCTGCCGTATTTGAATATATATCCAGAAGAGTATGTCAGAGTTGGACCTGACTAATAGTTTCTTTATGCTTGCTATAAGGAATAGTTTTAAGAACTTCAGCCTCACTGCCTCATAACATCAAAGTTTTATTCATTTTGATCACATAGACATGTTATTCATGTACCTTCTTTGACTTGCATGCATTCTATACTCTTCAAGGATATCTTTATGTAGAAGCCTTACTCTTCAATGAAAGCAAGGTGCTTTTTTGACTAATTGAAGTTCAGGATTTTGCTTTGAATCTGAAATACTGTTAGGAATACTATATATCCACCACATAGAAGAGAATAGTGCTTCTGACTGAAAACAGAAAGAAAGTTCATTGGTGAATACTTACTGCTGTTTTTCCCTTTTTTGAAAATTGAGTTGGGGGTAAGCAAAAATTCATTTCTCATTGCTTTATGTATGAAACCTTTTGTAGAGTTCTATTTGTTTTTAATCCAAATGCAAAATTTGCTTCCTGAGGAAACTGAATTTCAGCTAAAGTTTTTAAAATGGAAGAGAAGGTCACCTTGCTGTGTCAGGCAGGCTGAAAGTAAAAAGAGCTGTGCCTTAACTTGCTGAGTGTTTTTTTGGTTGTGGGGTTTTTTTTGTTGGTGGTTTGTTGGGTTTTTTTGTTATGGCAGGCAATTGCGTGGAGATCTTGATGGTGACATTACTTGGCAAACATTTTGGAATCAGCTCAACATGTGACATCACACCCCCTTAAGGTTTTCCACATAAAATACATCCTCCAAAAAAAAAAATACAAAAAATGAGACTTAATCTGAAATCTATTATTACATCCTCTAAGGTCTCATTAGGCACCTCAGTATTCCCCTTCTTCCCACCATTTTCCAGGCAGCTAGACTAAATGTTGCAGATAATAGTGGTAAATGTTTTATAGTCTTCTGGGGTGGGGGAGGAGAGAGGGGCAGGGAAGTGAGTTGTAATCCCATGTCTATCCGGTTTAAAAAAAAAATAAATTCATGCAGTGTGAGCACATGTGTCTGATGTAACATTTTGCCACTCTTAGCAACTGTAGCTGTTTAGCTCTGTCTCTAAGAGGTGAGTGTCTCAGATTTTGAGAAAAAGACAGCTGAGCTAAAAACTTCCATTGATCTCAGGTTTTGGTTCCTGATATGATGATGTTTTGCAAAAAACAGTTCATAGCATGTGCTTTTCTGTGTGTGCCTGTGCTCGCCTGCATCTGTATACATCTTTCTGAGAAGCAAAGGGGTTTTTCCCCAAGTCTCTGTGATTGCAAACCATAAATTTGGCTGCATACCCAGTGGGAAGCTTATGTGCTGTCTTTGATAGACGTGCAGGAGAGAGGTGTAGTGCAAAGTGTGAACACTGCCAAAATACGTGGAACATGATGTTACGCAGGCGAAGCAAAGGAAGAATTATCTGTGCAGAATGTGAGTTTAGAACAGGCTTGATGTTCTCACACCCAAATATTTCCATCTGTTCCTAAGTGAAAGGAAACTGAGACAATATTCTCCTATCTTCTGGAGTAGCTATCCAGGGAATAGGAAAAGTCCTTTGATACTTTTTTCCTTATGATGTGTTCAGTTTTACTGCAGATTCAGAGAAGCCACAGTATAAAGTCGCATTTTAAGCACAGTAAATTACATTAAATTCCTCTTAATTCTTCTGAGAATTGGTATTGATATCCTAACACTGTGCTTAAACAAGCTGTGATGTTTTTAGGTTATGCTTCAAAATAAAGTTGGATTTATGGGGTTTATGCTAATCCCGATATGAGAGTTTTATGTCATTCTTATTTTCAGAGCTTTCTGTAAATTATCGTCTATCTTTGCTTCCTCCATCTATATTTCTGTGATCTGTCCAAAGACCTACTTTTCCTCATGTCCTGTTCTTCTGCCATCGAAGGCTGTGTGTCTGTTTTCATATTCTGTTACTTACATACTGTAGTATATACCGAGCATCTAAACCAGGAACCCTGAAAGGTTCACCTGCTTCATGTTGGTTATAACTTTATACATTTGCTTATCTCCCTGTATTCTCTGTAGTGCAACATCCATGTCATCCTACAGCAGTACTGAAGAATCTCCCAACTGTTTGACCTACCTCACCTGCTGACAAAGATGTGGGCATTATTGTTATTTACAAGTAATTAGTCATGTTTTCACAGCTGAGCTCTCAAAATACAACTCCACAAATATTTCTGATTTTTAGTGGATCCAGGATAAGAAAGCAGACAGATCCTTAGATGTAATGTTACACTCCACATACTTCATAGTACTATGTCAAGAGGTAACCTTACCTTTCACATTCTTGTTCCAGTAAGTTTGTAAACTCATCACTTTTTTCCATGTATTTGCTGTGCTTCCTCTTCTCTTCCTCTAGTTCATACAATGTCTGTCTGTGTGATTTTTCTACCATTAGAAGTTGATCCAGCATTCGTCTATGAGTTTCTTTCTGTTTCTCTACAACTTTATCAAGCTACAAAAAAAAAAAAAAAAAAGCAAAAACTCCTGAAGTGTTTTGCAACTTTTGCTTGCTCAGGCTTTCATAGAAGCTTAATAATATAAAATGCATTTAATAGCCCAATAGCCAGGTCTTTCATTATTTGTTTGGAAAGAGTTATTTCATTCCGTCAGTCTTATTGAAAAATAAGGTACTCTTTTGCAGGGCCCTCAGTCACCTTCTTTTCCTCCTCCTGCCATGACTGATTCTCAACAGCTACCAATTAACAGACACTGTTCCCAGGGCTGTGCTTTTCTCTCTGACCATTGTGGTAGAGAACTAGATGTTTTGGCAGAAGAAGCCACATCCACTGCTTCACACAGGGGATGACTGATTTATTTGCCTCATTTGTAGCTACATCAGAAATAAGATCATTCAATTGTTTTTGTAAGGTAGACAGGTAGATCAAAAAGCAGTTTTCCTCAGGTTTCACAGTAAACACATGGTAGAACCAAGAGGGGAAAGCAATCTTGTCTCCTGTGCTTAGTCTGGTCATGGCTTTGGGTTTCTGGAGTAAGTAAGTGCTAAATTTTGAAATAGTTACAAGTATTTCGCTTTAACAGTGTCATTTCCCATTTTGTTCCTCATGTTGTAAAGGGCTTTGCCTTGCAGATGACACCTTTATAGCACACTTTGAGCCTGAAATTCCCTCCCCTTCCTCTAGGATTTCTACTTAACTATTAATCATAGGATCATTAAGGTTGAAAAAGACCTCCAAGATCATCAAGTCCAGCCTTTGGTCAAACACCACCTTGTCAACTGAATCGTAGCACTAAGAGCCATGTGCAGTCATTTCTTGAACACTTTCAGGGATGGTGACTCCACTACCTCCCTGGGCAGCCCCTTCCAATGCTTGACCACCCTTTCATTGAAGAATTTTCAATCTTTCGTAGTATTATAATATAGTGATATTCTAATTTCAGTAATCTATTTTAGGTTTTGGTAATAATTTTTAGTATTTCTAAACCACAGAGGTATTGCCATAAGTGTTCACGAGACTTACACTGTTAGACGAAATAACTGCCACATACTTAAAGAAGAATGTGATTCTGAGGATTCTGTTATAACTCTGAATTCAGTACGTGACTGAGTTATGCAGGTGTGTGTATGAAACCGTAAGTGTTTTTTCCCTTTAGACATTACTAATCTAGCTGAAATTTCTGTGAGCAACTTTGTTCCCTGCTTGTTGCCCTGTGGAGGCTGCCTCCCTCATCAAGTCAGCACAGGAATCCTCATATCCTTTTAGGAAAAGAGATATTTCAAGCTCACAGCCTAGTGCCTCCTTTTAACCACGGTCCCTTTGAGCAGATCAGTCTGATTGTGGTGCTTCACTCTATTAATAGGAAAGAATTCACAAATGGGCAGTGTGGGAAGCAAAACTAGTTCTGGTTCTCTGATGCTTCCCCCACAAGGAATTCCATGTGCCATAAGAAACACTGGGGTTTCAGAGTCTTAGGGCTACTGCTTATTTTGGACCATTTAATTCCAATGATTATGATTAATTATCTTTTTCTTCATGTTTATTCACAGTTTGGCCAATAGAAGTGATGACAGAAAGAGCTGGAATGCCTAAACATGAGTTTCTTGAATGAGTGAGGGTATCATCAAATACTCCACAGGCTTCCAAGTCTCCCCCTGTGCTTATCTCAGCTTCTTTTAAGGCTTTTATACGTTTTGTTACATTTCTCCTGAATAATTGTTAACTTCTTGTTGACATTGCTATGAGGAAAAAAAATGGAGGCATCAACAAGACTTTGAGGATGGTCATAGTCCAAAGTATTCCAACAAAAATGTGGACCATTTTGAAAATTTTCTGCATTTTCAATTTATGGCATTAGAGAGTGCCTTTTCATCTCATTTCATGCATATCAAAACATGTAAAGAAATTGATGTCTTTTGTTCATCTACTAACTTACCAGAAAGAGGTTTTATTGACCTTCCCCCTGCTCCCAAGATTTTGTAATGTATTTTGGAACAGCTGTTGCACAGATCCATGAAGTGTCATCACCTGAGCTTCTGATCCTTGTGTTTTTAAAGGTCATGCTGTCAGGTGAATATATGCTGTTCTCAGAAGACAACCTGCCTCCTGTTTTTTGGTAAAGTTCTAATGCAGTGCTGCTTGCAACTTTGGCCCTGTCTTGCTTAAATTGATACGAACTTTGGCTGAGTGCTTGCTGGTCTCAGCCCTCAGTGCCAGGTCAAGCAGGAAGAAGGCAAAGGTGTGAACTTCAGATTCCTTTTGGCAGGCAGTCTGCATGGATGGGGTTAAGAAAGTAAAGAGATGCATTTGTATGTATTGGCCTATCACTTTGAAAAAATATGTAACAATCTAAGGGGAAGTGTAAACTGCTATTGTAAGAAAACACTGAAATTTCTGGCTACAACCTCATAATTCAAATGATCCTCCTTTCAAACATAAATGTTTGAGGGAGATGAGGGTTAGCCATCAGCCAAGCAACATTAACCAAGCAGAAATTAGTTCTGCTTCTGCACAGTTGAGTGTAAAGGATATGAGACCTGCCAGCAGGGTTTTATAGGTTCAGTCTATTTTGTTTGCCCTAGAGTATTTGTTGAACAGCTACAAGAGGTTAATTCAGGCAGTAATCCAAGCAGCATATATGCAAGAAGAAAGATAGTAACTGCAGGTCTTTGTTTTGCAGCTCTCAGTGAGCAATGCCAGTTCGTTTCAGTTCATAGCTGTGCTTTTGTCAGTGTTGAGATTACAGCCAGTTTGGATTACAGACTGGTATTTGGGATGGGTGAGGTGTGTATTTAAGGCAGGGAGGTGGAACGAGGAATTTTAAAGTGAGAAAAAGAACAGTAGTGTTGTGGGAAGGCCTGCTTACATGAAAGGGCAAGAGTGACAAGTATAAAAGCTTCTGTCAAACCGATTCTGCCGTGAGCATTTGGCTGTTGTGGCTGGGGACAAGGTGGAGAGTGTGAGCTTGTGATTCCACTCTGGATAGAAGAGAACAAATGCTGAGGCTGTCTTCTAGTACAGGTGGTTCATAGAGAGGAGTATTGGAGAGACAGCAGATCCTACATCACAATTAATGCAAACACTTGAGATCTGTATTTGAGATGCATAAAAGGTATGGGCATTTGGCTTTGTGACACTTGTGTGTGTTGCTGTGCAGCACACTTTTCCTTCTCTGCAGGACAGAGCAGAGTCTGGTACTGGGTTGCTGTTCTTCTGTGTGATTTATTGGGAAATTCTGTTGTGTCTCTCTGCAAGATAAGGGCACCTCCCTGGGGAGCAGGTTTGGCTCTTGGGTTTTCCCTGTGAGATTTTGTGGCAGACTCCCACATATCCACCAGAGAAGAGAGAGAAGTCTTGTGAACCTCTGCTAGTGTGAGGTCCTCACACAGAAGTGGTCTCCAACAGCCCTGGATTCCTCAAATTACACTGGCCAAATGCTAAATCTGCCCATGCAGAAATATCCATGTGTACACACACACAAGTTTACTCAGCCTACACAGTTCTTAGCTAAAAACCACAGAGGACTAATAAGCAGCAGTATAAATGTCTTCTGTTGAAAATTGAAGTGATAAAATCTTAATTAAGTGATTTGTTGTTTTGTTCTTCCTAACCATATGGTCTTTTTGCTAGAATTAATACTTGAACAGGCTGTACGATACAATGGAAAATAAGAGACATAGTCTTACGTAACTGTGAATAGTTCAGCACATTTAAAATTCGGATGAACTTAATAGTTTAAATACATTTTGCCACCAATTTGTGTCTGAAGTCAAACTAGAGTGGTGTGTCTCAAATCCATTACATCAGAACTGAATTCTTCATCTTTCTCTTTTTAGACTGTTTTCTGTTTGGTGATGTGCCAGAATAAAATCCAGGGTAGTTACGTTTCTTTATCCAAAGTTCAGCATAATATTATTCCTGTTAATAATATCCTCGTGGCCATTGTTTATAAATGTATAATCCTGAGTTTAGGATTACCGGAGATTATGGGAGCACTTCTTCCCTTGCCTTTTTCAACCCTAGCTGAGCCAAATTTCCATGCAGATGTGTTGGTCTTCTTTTCTGAATGCCACGTTGACAATGTTATTGTTTCAGTCTCTTCCTATGACTAACTTATTGCTGCCCTACAGCTCCCTTCCTTGGATAGTTTTGACCAACACTTACAAGGCATTGTGAGGATGCAATTAGATATACCTTGTTAAAAGGCTGATGAGGATGCATCTTTTCCCAAGCTGATTGGCACTGGGATTTTAAAAATGGATTAAATTTTTAATTAGCCCTGATAGGTGCAAAAAATGGGCTTTCTTCCAGTTTTGCTGCTTTTAGAGGAGGTCTCCAAGTGGTAGGAGGTATTGTTCATCCCATTTCAAACAGCAAGATGCCAGATTTTATTTTAAGCTTTGGCTCCTTTATTGGAAGCTGAGGAGAGTTAGAAACCAGAATGTGCTTTCTGGTTCCATGAAGGTTTGAAATGTGAGAAAAAACCACCATAAATTTTGCAGTACCTTCCTGTTTATCTCTCTTCTCTGCATCACCTTCTCTGATGTTTTTTTGATTCTTTTAGAAATATTGTTTATTTTGAATTTGGGAAAATTATTCTTATACTATTATTCTGTATTTACTGGAATGTTGCATACTTTTTGTTTTCCATTCAAGGAAAGTGTCAATTGATCTGAATACAGATATTTTCATGAATAACTGACTCAATCTAAGTTTATAAGCCATGCAAAGATGGACAGCCTTTTCAGGTCTTCGAGTCAGAAGCAAAACAGAAATAACAGTCTATTTTCTTTAATGCCCCTAAAGTGTGAGGACTAAGAGTAAGCCTATGTGACATTTGTTAAGATTGCAGAAAGAAATAGCTGTAGAGCAAGTTTGACTGGAAAAACCTACTGTTTTCAAAAATATTTTTTTTAAATCTCTTCATAAGCAAGGAAAACATGGTTTTGGACTGTCACTCCTCATAGGCTGTGCAAAGGAAGAGGTATTACTAGTGGTTTATAATTTGCTACATTTCTTCACTTATGAATCCTGTTCCAAATGAGTAAAGTTGCCCAGTCACCAAATGTTGCCACTATATTTTTAACCAAATTTGCTAAGAAACTTAAAGTTTAGAATATATGAGATAGTGGTGAGGGAATCTTAAAGGACTGGAAGTCTTACAGTTGCCTTCTGAAATTCACTTGAGTTTCGGGAAGAGCCTCTGTGTTCAGGGCAGCAAGGCTAAATTGTCAAGGGTGAGATGCACATGCAGATACAATGGTCCTGGTGGCAAAGGAGGAATATAAATGGTCTGTTCCCAGACTTTGTGTCTGGTTCCACCTCTCCTTTGTTTTTTATAAATGTTTTAAAAATACAAACAAAACCTAAATTAATCTCTGACTTAATGTAGGGGGATTTTGAAATGGAAATTGGGGAATGCCTTTCTATTATGGCATCGTTTAGTTTACCAACACCAAGAAGTGGCAGTGGTTCTTCTAGCCTTTCAGTTGCTCTCAGGATGTTTACCTTTGCCTTTTGGAATTGCCAAATCCAGTGGTGTTAGAAATTCTTTCTCTGCCATGAAGTGTAAGAAGGAAAAAGTGTGCATGAACTTACATGAAGTAACAGACAAAACTTAGGTTTTCAAACTTTTTTGGACTTCTCAAATCATTTCCATTCGTGTTCAAAGTTTCTGTGACACAATGCCACAATGTTCTAAAATGAATTAACCTTCACAGTTGAACTTTATCTGTTTCAGATTATATCCAGAGATTTCTAACCTTTGAGCTTCTGAAATGAGTGCTGACCTTCTATCTGACATCATGTTCTCTGAAATGATCTCTGTATCATTAGGTAATTTTCTGTTCAGAAAGCCTGGAAAACACTTGGAAGGACAATTTTATTCATAATTCCTGCCTTTATTTTTATGATATTTATCTATACTGAGCAGCATATTAAAAATCTTTATCTGAATGGGAGACAATTACTTGGGAGTACTGAAGGAGTTCTAGTATCCAGTGATTTGCGTTGCAGGGCAGAAAATATGATGGCTCCTGCTGCAGTGTGCTTAAACTAAAGGTTACTTAAGTATAATGTGAGAATATTAGATTTTTGCCTGGAAGAAGTTTCTAATGCCAGCTCATTATAGTAACTACTCAGGCCAAGCAGCTGTACCCATGCCTCCCCCCAGTTTTTGGGAGCTGGGACATGCAAGGTAGACAGCTGTGTCATTACTGCTGAATGGGTCCTCACCAGCCATTGGTAAGAAGACCTTCATGAGAATAATGGGGACTGGGGAGGCTATTTGTGTGGGTTGTGAGTATGGATAACAGAAAGGGGGGGAAAAAAGAGATGATGCCAAGAACAGAAGGCTGATTACCAGAGACTGAATTAGGCAAAATCATGTGCAAAATCTGCAAGGTGTGCAGCCACCAGTCTGCAGTATAAATGAAGATCATTAGATAACTGCTTTTATTAGGGTCCCAGCTGGACCCTGGACTTTGTTCTGTTGCCACTTACACTCATGTTAGAGCTCATTTGCTTTCTTCCCTGGAAGTGGGTGAGATATTTTCTGTTGAATTAGGTGGGAACTATGGTTAAATATCAATTACTCTGCTTACCTCTCCCATAGGCTTTTCGTAGATATCTTCTTGCCATTGCTCAGCCTTTGTTTGAATAGCATCTCGCTGGAGGGCCTCTAACACCTTCTTGGGAGTAACAAAGCCGTATTGTGCTTCAAGCAAAGCCAAGTCAATTTTTTCAGCCTTAAGTACTCCTATAACTTCATCTTGAGCCTGCAGAAACAGAAAGTAAGGCTTTATTTTGTTAAACAGCATGTATATATTTACAGGTTAGCTCTCTGCTTTTGATTTAAAAAAACCTGAAAATCTTTTTTCAGTAAGGCTGTGTATGTAAAGGGCCCCAAAATAGTCAGTAATGTGAAAATGGTTGAAAAGCATGAGGGAAGTACTGATCTTTGTATTTTTAGTAGTTATGCATAAACTCCAACATCTTCAGAACCTTCCTTAAAGCTTAAGTACTTTGTTAGTGATTAGCTCATATTGCTGTTTCTCTATCAGTGTGTAGCATTCACAGGACAAAATTTCAGGTCAAAGTGTGAGTTATGGTATTAGAAACTGGCATTAAATTGCTAGTGCAAGATGTTAGGATGCTTCTTAGGCCTGAAAGTGTTGCACATTCTGTATGTTCTGGGTGCAGATGGCTTCTGTAGTTTAAACCCCCTATACATGTGTCCACCTGTTTGGATTTTTCCCCCACCCTGAATCCTCTGGTGGTGGAGCCTCCATTGCAGAGACATAACTGCATGAACTGTCTCAAACATCCATTGTCTTCAATGACCTCAGTTAAAAACAAGTATGTGTTAATCCTAGAAGAGTAGAATAGGAAGGAAAGAAATCAGAAAAAGGGATGTAGCAGGAAAGGCTAACACTTGCAGTCTGACTGCTTTTGCCTGGAACACTTCTGTATCCATATTTATGACTGTTTTAAAAAAAATTAAAATATAAAATAGTCTATTTCTAATCCTTAGCATTTCAGAAAAAATACAAGAGTGAACTTTTCGCATCTTAAATGTTCTGGAATTTGGAAACTAATGGCATCTAACTTAGAAACTTAATTATGGTTGGATTGACAGCTGATCTTCAGAGATTTGACTTGGCATTACAGGAGGTGGAAAATTAGGAATAAAAAATTACTTTTTGCCTTTTTTCATTCATAATGCTTCCTTTGGAATTTCAGACATGATTTAAAATGTTCATGTCAGGTTCATTGTTTTCCAGTTTCTCATTTCACTCTGTTCCAGTTTTAATTCATAAGAATAGAAGTGTGTGCATATATATTTATACTACACAAGTGTGATGAGGAGAGTGTGTGTGTGTAATATATACAAATATATGTTTTTAAACATCTCTTTTACTGAGAGGAACAGAGAACTGTTTTGGAGGAGTGTGTGACATCTGAATTGTAATCTAAATTAGGAGAGGGCAAGTGATTAGGAGAGAAATGTTTTGCAAGCACGGAAATTGTTCTGTTTGCATAATGAAACAATCTGTAGAAGTTTGCCTTGGATCTACCCTCAGAGATTGGTACATCTATTAAATATTCATATTCCATGTGTGTTCTGTTATGCATGTATGTATTATTACATCAACATACACATGTGTTAAAAATAGAATTACCCAGGTACTGTCTGGGTAATAAACTCAGAAACCATGTGATATACCTGTTTATGCCACTTTGGCCAGTTTGCTCTTTCCTCTCTCTGTGAGCAGTTTTAAGTGACTGTCACTACTTCAGTGCAATTAAGTCTGCCTCAGAAATATTTTCCCTGCTCACTAGGAAATCTGGTTCCCACTTCCTGAAATTACTCTTGACTTGGTTAGGCATCATTTACCACTTGACAGCTGGCTCCTTTTCTAGGTAGAAAAATGCTCACTCTTCAAAATCCACTATCTTGTGGGGTAAGTGGCATGCAATACTTATGCTTCATATTATGGGAAATGAAATGGCTATTTTGATTTTTCTAGCAGAAGATGTTAGAATCCTGTTGAGTGAGTTACTTCTTGTGATCAGGCACACATTGATTCATAGGGAGCAATGCTCATGGGTTCATAGGAGAGGGACCTTAGAAACAAGTAAAAGATCTGAAAGGTCTGTAATGTATTCTTCATATACATTTTACAGTGACAAATAGTTTGTATTCAAAATACTAAAATGGGGCAGGACAATTGGAAAGTTTTGTGAGCTCCCTGCTTTGAGAGTTAAGTGTGGTATAAAGATCACCTTGTCTGTCTGTCTGATACCTATAATAGCTATAATTTGCATTGGTTTTGTTCTTCACAGTTCATATTTGTCCTGTATCAAATTAGGTAGGGTGTTTCCTTAACGTAAGAGCAGCATGTGTTTGTGGTGGATGGGAGAGTGGCAGGGTGGAGTGTGTTTTAATATGGAATATAAAATATGTCAATACATTACCTGTAATTCACCCTCGAGGACACTAAGAAGAAATAGCAAGTCATCACGAGAGAGATCCTCCCTTTTCTTGGAAGAACTTCTTTGCTTTTTTTCTGCCTTAGGACTTCTTAGGATGGTACTGGCTTGGGCTTCATCATCCTCTTTCTGCCTTCTTTGTACATTTCCTTTCCCACTGCAAACATCCTCTTCTTTATGGTGGTCTTTTGGCCTCTGCTGGCTCAGCTTTGGACTGGTTGGGCTTTCTGTGCTGCTACTTCTGGAACGCATGGTTTATATCTCTGAAGCTGAAGGAAGTTGGAGAAAAAAGTAATCATTTTAACTAAGAGAGACTAGAAAACTAGTACCATAATTAATGGTGGATATTGTTCCCTTCAGAATGGTAGTTTTCCCTCCCATGCAGGGCTGTTTGTCATTTCATAAATGCTGACAACCTTGCGTAAACCAACAGGACTGAGCTGTGATCCTTACTGATTGTCTGTAGTGAAGTGAGTCTTTACTGGTCTTACACCATTGCAATAATTCTCTCCTCAATATTTGTGAAGGCAGTGTCCTTAGAAGCTGTGCTGAGCACGTCACCACAGACCATGTTTCCCATTTGAGAGACAGGGCCTACCTCACCTTTCAGGCTGGTACTTACTATGATGAGGCAAATTTAGGTTTCGAAGGTTTTCAGTAGGAGGATCTTTCTGTTCAGATTTAATAGTGTCTGAACCCTTATTGTGTTCGGATTTTCTTTGTCTTTCCAAGAGAGAACACCAAAGCAGTCCTCCACTACTACAAGCAGTGCAGTTGTTTGGCAAAATGTAGGAGTTAGCAAGTGCATCCAGACTGCAATGAGTGAGCATTGCTGTAAACTGCCCTTCCCCAACACCACCATCTCCAAAACCATATTAACTTGCTGGTCATGACATGTCCACCTTTGAAAACTACACAGTATGAAACCTAACTACTTCTTTAGTACTAGAGCCTAGCACTCAGGAGGTGTTAGTACCTGGTAAAAGGGAGACTTACCCTGACTAGGTCCCTTTGAAGTGCCACTGTTAGGGAAACATACTCTAAGGACTTTGCAGATAAATGACTAATACTGTGTAAATATTGATCAACCTCAGGAACTCTGTTTTGCTTATCACCACTCTGATTAAGGTGTGAATGGATTTTAGACCACCTCTACTGGAACACTGTGGTCATGGATACCATATAGCAAACAAAAACCTGATCGTGTGATTCAAAGGTGAAATTAAACACATTCCAAATACAAATAAGGCACAATTCTTCTTATTAAACTGCAAAGCTAATTGCTGAAAGGTCAGAAAATGCTTATGGCCTATGATGGGCAGGAAGTGATTATGTGGCTGCTTTTTGGCCTCATAAATCTGTGGCTGATAACATTCTTTCATAGCCTCCTCCCCTACTCCCTCCCACCAGATTCTGACTCTAAATGCTGAACTCTGTGACTGCACTCCTTAACTGTGGTAATTTTCCACTGAATGCTACAAACACTGCCTTTTATTATTTTCGTGTAAGAACAGTGGAGGTGAAAGAAGCTTTTGGTTTGTAGTGGATGATGACTGAGAGTGGGGAGAATTTATCAATAACATTACCAAAAAAAAAAAAGTGACATTTTCTACAGTGCTGAAGTCTCTTCTAGTCTGACTTGAAGTACTCATAATAGCTTGTATTTAATATGAAAAATTTGTTTCTCCAGGTGTCCAAAAACCAGGTGTGTCAGATTTGCATGGCAGTGTGCACCAGAACCTGTTTTGTGAAGCTGTGCATCAGCAGTGTCAGATTAGCATAGGAGCTTATCGTAGTGCATGTAGGAAACCAAGAGTTATTCATAGCAGGCTGGCAGAGATGTTAGCTGGTGGTGATTAGTTGGTGTTCATCCTGATTTTTCAGTCAAATGTAGTTTCTCTTTGTTCACTGTGGATTGCTTATTAGGCTTAGTCACCTATTGCACCTTTCTCACAGATTGTTATTCCTTTGGAAGACCACCTTTGAGCTTCCTTTGAGCTTCCTTTGAGCATAAGATGCTGCTTCATTTTTTTGCGTACTGTTAAAGACGAGTGTTTATAAGATCAAATGCAGGAGTCGTGAGCTGAATCAGGTGACCTCAATGTACTCGGAGCTTCTCTGTGTGCTTTGTTGCCACACTATGAAATGTATATGTAGTCCAAGAATTCCTTGCATTTTTTCCTCTCATGCATGCCAGCTGCAGCAGCGGTCTCAAATGGATATCTATCTACTGTCAAACCTGTTGAAAAGTGTCTATATGGCATTTCTTGCGGAAGGAAAAAGAAACCAGTATATAAGAAAGATGCCACACCTGGATATCCTGAACTTGAAAAGACAGTAGTCTCAGCAATCCTGCCAAGAAGATTATCCTCCCCTGCTTTTTCTCTTACACTGCTGCATGCTGTTAGCTTCAAGGCAGCATGTCACATAGTTTTTACAGCTGCAGAGGGATAGCTGTTACTCCCTTTTAAGCTTGTTATGCCTACTTCTTAATCAAGTAGACCAGTCCTTACTGCACTGGCAAAAGGTACTTGGTCCGTGTGAAGGCCAGCTGACTTGCCAGACAGGTTATGCTCCTATGGAGAGGGTATCTTGGCAGTCTCCCAGAATGGATTTTTCTTCTTTTTTTTGTTGAGTAGAGTTATGTACACTTTACCAGTATTCTATTCTGACATTCCTGAATGTCAATGCCTACTGCCAAATCTGCTAATGCAAATATTTATCAAATTTAGCAATTAGTAGGAGTTATTAGATGTTGAAGTGGCATACTAAATGTATGCTTTAAGCATTTTTTATAATACTTAAAGTAGCTGACAAGAGGCACAAGCACTCTGGTATTAGTAGCCTGCTTTATTATGTATTTGTTCTCCGTTGATGTATTTAAGCCTTCTTATTGCCTGTTGTAGTATTGCCTCTTTGCATAAGGATGTTAGTGCTAATTTGGTTGTCAAAGGAGGCAGGTATGAGCTACAAAGGGCAATTCAAGACTTCAAATTATCTCACACTGTAGCTGCTGGTATAGCGAGCAAAGTGGGATCCCAGAAATGGACAAAAGTAAACTTCCCATCCACCTACCTTCAAACTCCTCACCACCTTTGAATTGTCAGACTCCCTAGATGTGATACCATCTAAGGGACTAACCTTCAAAATGCACCTGATATTTTGGACAGAATATCAGCTACTCTGTCATGCCCTTGCACCATAGCATAAAATGGAAAAAATGCCCATTCTAGTCTAGAGGATGCTGACTTTCTGCAATGTTATTAAACCCTTGAATGACCATAGTGAGACATTCAAGAAAGTAGTGTCATTTGAAATTTTCTACCTGTGTGTTTGGGTATGTTGAGTTATTCTCTGTTTTGGGCAACTCTTTTCCACGTTCTTGAATGTTCTTGAAGGTTAATAAAGAGCAATTCTTTTCTGTTTTTTTATTTTTTTCCACAAGCTAAAAATGTTGATAGACTCAAAAAGTTTGTGGATATC
This sequence comes from Acanthisitta chloris, assembly GCF_000695815.1. NCBI lineage: Eukaryota > Metazoa > Chordata > Aves > Passeriformes > Acanthisittidae > Acanthisitta > Acanthisitta chloris. The sequence goes on along the minus strand of NW_008689717.1, from coordinate 64,531 downwards.
AGTTGTCTCATGGCACCCAAAAAAGTAAGTCCAGGCTCTTAAGATGAGTGAAAAATTTACCTTTTTGCATCTCTGTCTCAGCCTGTTTTCACTTATGTTATATAATGGTGGGGTCTCTGTATAAGAAAGCTGTCTTGCAATTAAAGTGGTAAGGAAGAAATGTTCCTTCTTGTAATAGAGATTGTAGTTCACAGGGGCTTTGTGATTTCTCCTGAAGGACTGACTCTTGCATCTTGTGGCAAATGTCTATAAAGAAGCTCATTTAAAGCCTGTTTCTTGCTCATCTCTGTACATACATGCTGTCCTTCTGCATATAAAGGAGAATTTTTCCCCTTCTTGGTGATGAGCAAATAATCTGAGGGGTCAAAATACACTTTTCTAAGGAGCCAGATGAATAAATGACCAAATGTTTCTATGATGTTAACTTGGTCTCCACCCTCTCAGTCATATTCTGAAGGAGATGGAACTGCATTTGTCTCTTTGGCAGCAGTGAATAAGCAGGTGGTTCAGAAATCCCTGCACTTTTGTGGGAAAGACTGAAATATCTTTCAGAGATGACTTCATCATAGGGTTTTAAGAAACATCCTTTTTTTTCCCCCATCTATTTTCCCCTTTAGTGTTTTCTCTTTAGTCAGTGATTGACTTATGAGCTAACAAAATCCCTCACACGACCAAATCTTCCCTTGATCCCAGGGTAAGGACCCTGAACTGTTGAGAACTTGCTGTTTCTTCCAAAAATCTGTGACGAAGCAAGGAATTATGTCTCTGCTTTTTAACATCCCTTAAAGGGCTATGCTCTTGATTTGCTGAAATTGATAGGACTCCTACCAACAGACTGGCTTTCAAAAGGAGTTGAGATGTGGTTGCTCAGTTTTCCAATGTAATGGAAGAGCACAAGGCACATGATGTCTTTTGGAAAGTCATCTGCAGTCCTCTGTCAATCACTACGATTGTGGTTTGAGGCAGGAAGAGAGGTGGTCTCACCTTAATTGCTACGGGTTTACAGGCTATTTTTCCCCTTCCCTGTGTAGCAAAAGCTACTTTGAAGCACCATGTTCAGCTTAGTGCCACACATTCTCTAAGAAGAAATTAATCTCCTGTCCCTGTTCTTTTGTGGCCACGTGTCATCTAGTCTCCAGAGAAAGTGCTTTCGGCTAGACCACATCATGTCCTTCACCAGAAAAAGAAGCAAGTTTGTCTTGTCCTCCTCCTGTAGTTCTGATGTGGCCTGTGGGCTAGCAAATGAGCCATGCTGAACTGTGGGAGAACAGAAATAAGTCTGTTTATTAATCAGAATCCCAAGATCTGGCCATTTCACAGCATCACTGAGCCTTTTCTGGAACTGGTGCCTTCTGAGTGATTGTATTTAGGACTGTCATTCTTCACCCAAGTGGAAATATATTGCGTTGTGGTAGATTTACACCACTTCACCACTTCCAAAGATAACAGCCCTTCCTTTGGGGTAGGCTGCTTAAGTGTTTTCCTGAAAACCATTTGCAGTGGCTTCTATCCAGAGGGATGTTCTGTTGCCCCATGACCAGCTCTCTCAGTCAGGCTGTGCTCTCGTTGTCCATAGGCTCTTGTGCTGTTTTGGTGCATAGGCTGGTCAGTAAATGAGAAGAGACTCCTTTAATGGATTCTTCGCCCAGAGACTCTGGGATGAATGTTTGATCCTGGCAAGGAAACTGCAAGATTAAGCTGTTTTTCTGGGAAAACTGATGCAGGCATGCTTACCTGTGTATCCCGATGCATCTGTTGGTATGCAGAGTTGCAGGAAGTCAAGCAGAAGAAAGAAAATAAATTAGGAGTCTGTTTCCCCTCTCATGATATCTTGTCAAATTTTGGTCTTTGAAGCCTTTGAGGATCCTGCAAGAACATCAGTTACTCAAATGGAAAGATTCTGGACTCCCAGACAGGAAATGTGCATGGGTGAGAACTGGATGTCATTTTGGGGTTGGTTGTGGTTTATGTTCATCACAAGTCAGATTCCTCTTCTCTTGGGTACAGGAGCCTCTTCTGAGACAGTAAGGTGCCTTTTGAACTGTGTTAGAGTTGTCATGCTACTCTGCTCACAGTAAAGGTACTGTGAAATTTCCACCATCTGTTGTCTCTTCCTCCCCCTTCCAATCTTGTACTGATTTGTACATATGTAGTGATTGTTGTTAGGTAAGATCTTCCAAGGTCCATTTTTCATATGTACAAACTTACAGTCATCTTTAGAAGGCTGAGTCTGTGTGGCAGGTTTTGACGAGATCATTTTGATGAATGTATTTGTCTCTTGACTGTCATTGCCTTATTAGTGTGTGAACTTGTGATCTGGTCTTCATTCTTATAATGTCTCTAACTACACATGTACACACACACAACGGGATTTTGTGCCTGGAAGTAGAGAAATGAACCTGTGCCATGTGGCCAGCTGTTGGTTTTGTGGCTCTGAACTCAAGTTCAGCTCTTCCTGTAGATTAACTGATAATAGCCCAACTCCTACTAAGTCTCAGGTGGTGTTTGCCCACATATTTGAGTTCATCCTGTGGCAGTTTAAAGCATGCACATTCACAGTGCTCCACCTGAAAGTTGAAGCTGCTCACCTCAAATATAGTTGAAATTTTCACATTAGAATTGCATACTCCTATTCAGCGATGTCAGATCTTGTTCTAACCAGGGTTCTTCAGATGGTCCATAAAACCAAGCAGCCTGAGTAACAGACCTCTTTGTGATGATCCATGAGAAAATCAAGCATTTGGACACCTTGCTGTATCACATAACATTTTGTTGGCAAAACTGGATGTTTGTTCTGAAATCTGAAATGAAGACCAGCATTCCACAAAGGTTCTAGCTCAGAAATCAGCATTTTGAGACATGGACTGATTTTTTTCCTTATCTCTTGCCATAATTTGGAACAACTTCTGCTAAACTCTTCTCTCACCTCCACAGGAATTCAGCACTCCTAGTTTGTGGTCCAGCATTTTACTAAGTTGATGATAGTCTTGGAAAATTACAATATATTTATTACATTATATGTGTACAGTTTCTGTAGCAAATAGATTAGACACAGTAGATTTGTTTGAGAGGATTTGTCTTCTCAGTGAGGTACTAGACATGCCACAAGTCCACAATGTGAAGCCAAGATTTTAGTTGTAGTGGGAGAACTCTGAAGTTGTATGTGCCCCGTAGCTTCATTATGCTGCTGCAGAGCGACAACACTAGTTATGATCCCATGTTTTCATGGGTTCAAAAGGTTGAGGAGGAATCACAATTAAAATAGCTAGAATGTCTCTATCTTTCCGATTCTGGGAATAGAGGGTTGAGGGGAATTTTGTGCAATTAAACTGACTTGCTTCTGAAAGATTAATATGAGGAACTTTTATCCTGCTTGCTTCGTAGGGTCTAGGTTTGGGGTTTTTTAAAGTGAAATGTTTCATACTTGTTTTGTAATTAGGCACTAATAGTGAAATATTTATAAGGCTTAGTGCAAGAGAGATTTTTGCTGCGCGTGAAAAAGATGTTGCTGTAACAGCAAGCAGACCTAAGTGTTTGAAAAGGTATGTCTGCAATGCCATTATTAGCTGTGTCTCTTTCTAAAGTTACTCTTGCTGTGTCTGTATGAGAGGGTTTTATTGTAAAGTACCCTGAAATAAAACTCAGCTGCTCCAATTTTAATTATATAATTCACTTTCCAAGTACAGAATTTTCTTTTTTTAGGACCACAAGAAACAGTTAACATTACTTAATACAGTGCTTGTGGTTTAATACTTAGTATTCAGCTGCTGTAATTTTGGCTCCAGTGTATAATTACTCTGTAATTACAGCATTATCCAAAGCACAAACAGGAAATATTGCTACATGAAACAAAAATGTTCCTATCTTAGAAACTGTGTCTATAGTCATCCTTTTTCCTGAATGCCCTGAATTTAACTGGGCTGTAGACATCTATGTAGCAGGATAATTCTGCTGCAGTTTTGGTTATGTACTGTAGTATATGTGACCAAGTACATATTTAAAAATGTAAAAAATAAAAAAAAGCTGTGTAGAGAGAAGTAGTAATGGAGTCTGGTTTTCTGTAGATCTGTGCCTACAGAAAGGCAAATGCAGCAGCTTCTGCAGATGAGTTTGGATCCCACATTTCAGTTTTACCTCACTGTGGCTCTTACAACTCTTTTTGTAGGCACCAGTTTCTCTGAAATTTGTCAAAATGTTAATACCTTGCCCCGTCTCTCTGGCTTGTTTGAAATTCGCAGGGTGGGACCTCTGGTTAGACATTAGACAAGGTGCACAGCCTCACTGCTGCAGAGAAACAAGCTCAGGCTATCTTTAGGAAGAATACACTGGAAACTTTGGTTGGTCCTTTCCCAGATCTATCTGTCACAGAGGTATTCATGAAGCTGAAGGGTAGCATATTCAGATGTGAAATAAATAGGGTTTTTCATGGTGTGTGACACATTACTGTCAATCCCACAGGCAATACCTAAAGTAAGGTATTTTAGGACTTGAGAAGTGGCTGTCTATCTGTTTGGTTTCAATTTTGCATATTGTTATTTTACAGAAGGAAAAAACCCAAACAAAAATTTTCTAGGTTTTAGGTTTCCAGATAAGCCAAAATGTTCTGTATGGTAAGTCACATACCTTCTTTCTACTGAGCGGTGAAGGTTTTTTTTGTTTTGTGATGGGTTTGGTGTTTTCTTCAACATTACTGAGGGGGTTTACTGGCTGTTATTTTATATTTTACAGGTTATCATTCTTATCTAGTTCATACATTTGTATCTGATTTCTGACTCTCTTACATGAGATCCATGTGCCTCTCAGGTCAATATATGCTTCTGCCTTTTGCTTTCCCCTTTTCTACTAGAAACTTTGTAAATTAAATCCTATACAGATCTTGGTCAAGGTTAGTATCTTCTTGTGCCAAACACAGTGTAAACATATGTGAAGGTATTGTCTCAGCAATGGAATTAATTTTGTGTAAGTACATGTTTTGGCAGAGTTTAAAATCCAGGGAAAGTTTCTCAGTGAACAAGGCTCTCTTAAATGCTCCATGTGTTTTCTTCCCTCCCAGCTGACACAAGACCTGACAATACAGGTTATTGTCCATACTTCTTTTGCTGTCCTCCGCAGACCTGATGCAGCCAAAATGCCATCACTGTGTGCTAATGTTATAGATACTTCAAGGTGAATTTTGTGTTATCAGGTTTAAAAAATAAAATGAAATCCCATTTTTATAGCGTTCCCTTTCACTCTCCAAAACTTCCTACCACTGCCAAAATGGGAATATTTAATCATATCTTTAAATCATAAAGCTGGAATTAAAACATTGTCAATTCAATATTCCAATGTTTTTTAGCAGGATGACAGATCTAATTTTAAAATTCTTTTTCGAAGTAATAAGTAGCAAAACCCAAATATAACTAAGAGAAGCCTGTAAGATTAAGGGGCAAAAGAAATTTGCTCATTCTGGTGCAATTTTTACATCTCTGACTTGAGAGATTGACTTTCCCAACGCACACGGAGTTGCACGTCCCACCATCACTTCAGTGGCCACTGTGTTTACTATAATATGGTCCTGCCTTTCTGATAGAAGGTAACTTGGCTCTGGCAAAGTGCTTGTGACAGTTGTCTTCTGTGCCACTAAACATGCTGGTAATGTGGTCTAAGGTCACTTTGAAAAGCAGCCTATTATTGCAATTCTCTATAAAGAATCTAATTGAAGAAATAGTATGTTATGATGTTATTAAGTATAATAGCTGTGGGCCAAAGCAAAGGAGGAAACCAATGGCATTTCTTGTATTTCAGTGTGTGTGTCTCCATACACATGCACAGAACATTTTGAATAATGTGTCTGTGTACCAAGTGTGTATCTATGTAATGCTCTTATGCTTGATGCTTATGGCAAATACAAAACAAGTGGTCCTTTCTAAGCTTTCATCAGAAGAGCAGTAGAAGTACATAGAATCTCAAAGTACCTTGCTTTTCTTTTCAATTAAAAATTTGATGTTTGTAAGCAAGGATTATCTAGTACCTGTTATCTAGTGTAAGTTAATTTGTTATCCCACAGTAATTAGTCTGGGTATGTGAGACCCAAACTTCTTAACCCTTGCAGCCATCTCCATTTCCAATTGAGTCATTTTTTCTCTGCTTACTATTTCTATGGAGTGCCATACATCCATGAGTCATGACATAGGCAGCAGAGACCACAGTGAGGACTACAGAATGAAACTTTACACCTTCAAAGTGCTTATATATTAATTTTCTTCAAGGGTATTTTTGACAAGCGTAGATTTTGTTGAGACATTTGTGTGGGAGTGTTCACCTCAGCATTGCTTTTCCCCACACATGAAAATAAACCACAGACTTTTAAATATCCTGAGAGAAGTTTCTTCAAAGAAAGATCAAAAGTCGTTACTAATATCTGAGGAAGCTGCATGGCTGCCTCTCCTGTGAACTCATGTCTATGGAGAGCTGGCTAAGACAGTCAAGATCATTATTCCATTGATTTGATCATTTGCAGCCTACTCTGAGAGGAGATGCCTTGTTTGGAGAAGGAGGAGGTGGGGGAATCCACAGATGTCCCATAATTTTACCAAGACAGACATGAATAAAATAAGTTTTCAAAATCAACTCTGTTGTCTTTTCCCACTATGTTGTGTGGGATGCTCTGCTTCAAATGATTGTCTTGTGCGTGTTCAAGAGTTTTGTGTGAGTCAATTGACATATTTTAAATTTAATTGTTTTTTTCTCTTCTGTGGCTATTGCAATTAAGTGAAATGGCCAGGTGTGGCTTTCAGTGCTTCACAGAAGTTTTACATCTGATTTTGTGTTTGTTTGCTTGATTGTTTTTGGTTTGATTTGTCCAAAAATCTCTTTTTATCTCTTTTTGCATCAAAGCAACACAGAACACATATGAGCTAAGCTTTGAAAGTTTGTGAGCTTCTCCCAAATCTGGAATTCCCCACCTTTAGACAGCTTTCAGGAAAATAAATTAATTTTTATTCTTCTTAAGCCCTGGGCTTTTTTTGTTACGTTTTTCTTATGTACTGTCTGATAGAGAGTTCTTAACTCATAGAAGCTGTTGAGAATATCATTTCTCTTTAGAAGGATTTCAGTGGTTTTGTCATGCTGGTACAAAGCATCTATTAAGGCTAGGTAGGATTTCAGGCTTGTATCTAAACCTGATACAAGTTGCTCTGACATTTTTGTTTGCTTGTTGTTGTTTAAAATCAAACTTTTTTTAATCCCTTCTCCATCAATGGCTATATTCTGAATCTATCTAGAAGCTGGAAAATAATCTTTCATTGGTTTATCTGATCACAAATGAAATAATTAAATTATCTTTTTCCTAGATTTTAGGATTTTCTTTTAGCTGTGGTCTGGATTTTCCTTGTATATCCTAAAGTTCTGAACTTTATTACATGCTGTGATTTGGTACTTTGGAGAAGGAAGAGGTGGGGGAATGCACAGATGCCTCCTAACTTTACCAAGACAGACAAGAATAAGATCACTTTCCAAAGTCAACTCTGTTGTCTTTTCCCACTATGCTGTGTGGAATGTGTGGGATGAAGTTTTCTTTGTATTCTGTAATACAAAACCAGTGTGATTTTGTATTGCTTTCTCCTTGCTTGCTTTTCTCATTCATGGCAATACCTAAGTATGTAACCACAGGGTAACATCTTTTTTGTCTGACTGGGTTGTGTAAAAAATCAGCTCTGGCGTTTTCCTCTTCCAAATGCAGCTGCAAAATAGCAACACATGCATGGCCATGGAAGATTCCTCACCCTGTTCCCCATGCCCACATTCTCCATATTTAATATTCAAGAGTAAAAATTGGATAAATTAGATAAATACCCTGGGTATTTTTTTCCGGGAGTTTAATGGAAAGAAAATCTCTCTCAGACCTCCAACCCTTATTGTCTATGGAAAAAAGGTTTTAGGTTTGGGGGTTTGGGGAGGGAAAGGATGCTGCAGTGCAGATGGATGGCATGAGTTCCCTCCTTGTCTCTGAGCCAGGAGTACTGACTGGCACTGCCCTGTCCCCCACTCATCCAACTCACCATATGCTGCCATTAGGCTCTTACTCATGGTTCATGGTGACAAGTTGCATGGTTTTGACAAGAGTGCCCTTAGGGTCACAAGGTGCTCCTAAGAAATTCTGAAAACATTCATTTCTAGGCTTTTGTGGAAGTAGAAGTCGGTGTTGGTCTTTTGAATAAAAATCTCTTTCTGTGGCCAGAATGTGGATTTCTGCTTTTTGTTGTTTTGAAGGCTTTTCTTTTGTTTTCTTGGACTTTTATTATGCTCTTGTTTTGTTCTTATTAATCTTAGCTCTAACTGTTGATATTGTGGCCGCCGGATATTTTTAATTATCTAGTGCATGTTCACCTCTGCACAAATGAACACAAGGCAAATGTGAGCTTCCTGGCAGATTCTCATATCCCCTTTGTAGTTCGTTTTTAGTTTTTGAAAAGTTTTTTTTTCATTAAGATTGATTATTGCCTTAAATAAGTGAAAGTAAAATTGCAAGTTTGAGTGGTGGCTTGTATTTTTTTTTATATTGTTCATATTAATTAGTGACTGTGGCTGTATGTGTCTGCCAGGAAAATGTGAAAAGCACAGAGTTTTAAAAGTGACTGTACACACTGAAATTAATTTCTGTATGTGTTCACACTGCAGCTTTTACTAGCCACGACATTCCTTATTATTTATTATAATGCCTTACAGTATTGGACCTTTGGCTCCCACAGGAATATGCCCTGCTCTGGTGACGCAACTTTGGAAAATGCTATAAAAATGCACTGGAAACTGCAGCTTTCTAATAGAAAGTTTCTTGAAAGCCATTAAGTTAAAATGCCTCCTCACAGTTAAAAGGAAATAGAATGGAGGTCTGTAGGTCTGGTAGATGTACCTTCTCTCTGTCACTAGCTGTGCTTTCTTTTTTTTTTTTTTCCTTTATTGGAAATTTGGTGTTGAGGCCATTTTCTGTATTTGGCATAGGGCAAATAGAGAAAACCCATATATTCTTTTCATTGTTGCATGAAGACCTCACAGTTTTGCTACATGAGGTTCACATGTAAAGGCAAAAGTTGTTGATTTGTAGCTGCAGCTGTGACTTCATCCTGGTTTTGATTATACTGTAGCTGAGTCCTCAGGGGAAGGGCAAGACATGCTCAAGAAGTGGCTTATAGCACATATTGTTGTTTGTTCCTCTCTTTGTTTTTCCACTTGTTCAAATAAAATATGTCTGTGGTCAGCTGCAAGCCCAGTGGCTAGTGGGAGTTGAGGAAAGGGGTTTTGCAGATGTAAATGAGAGCATCTATGGAGTATTTTACAGGAGTCTGATGTTCAGAAAGGTGCTAAGGGAACACCAAAGTCCGGATGCCTTCTTCGTCATCCCCACCTCTATACCTGAAAAGCCTACTTAAAACACATGTTTATTCTTTAGGAAGAATGCTGCTTAAAATGAAAACAGAATCTTTGTATGATCCAGCTTAACTGCTCTGTACCAGTTGTCTGATATTTTGGTGGAGCTTGTGTGTTGGTGCTGGAAAGACTTGCAGAAAGCTTGTCCACCTGCCTCTGGGATGGCCAGTGTGAAACTAGGCAGAAGCAAGGTAGAACCCAAGGAGCACAGGAGGGACCCTCCTGCTGCCTGTATTCAGCCCTGCACTTACAGTGAGAAAATTTGGTAAGGAACTGCTCCCTGAGCAGCAGATATCATAAATGGGGTGATCTGCTCAGAGAGTCTCATTGGAGGTGCTTTTTCTGGTCTTGTTGGCAATTATAGTCTGTTCATAGTGGTATTTTCCTGGCAGCTAAGGACAAGTCTACAGTATTTTAGGTGTGTTGAGGAGGGCATGGACAGGTGACTATAAATGTTTGCATTTAACATGCAAGTCCTTCTTACTGTAGCAGTGAGTCATGTCCTGCAGGCACAGACAGCTGCTTTAAAGCTGCTGCTTAGCAAGACTTCACTGAAATTACACTATCAGAAGCTAGTATTTAGCTCCTGACAGCACCATGCCTCTTCTGCACATAAATAATGCTAATTCGTTAGACATTAAACGTACAAGTTAACGCCACTTCTGAAAATACCTGTGCACCTCATCATGTGAATGTGTCCTCCTAATTCTGTGTTATCTAGGTACAAACATCTAAAGATACTTCCTGGTCAAAATTCTTACTTGTAAATTTGTTAACGTTTGCTTAGCATAACAAAAAAAAAGGTAAAAATTCCAAAGCGAACACCCTCCCCCCTTGGGATTACTGAGTGTTTCTAACAGAGTCATTTCACTGCACAGCAGGTGGGGGTGTGTGTAGTGGTGATATGTTCCCATGCATTAATAGTATTTGCATTCTTTCTTTAGGAGGATAACTTTTCTTAGTGCTCTGTTCAATTCTGGTTTGAGTGAGCGAATCAGTATTTTAAAAGTGTGAACAGTAGAGTGGATTTACCTTCATTAAGATGGTACACAGCCCTGAATAGCTAGTTGTTCCTGTATGTGCAAGCAATTCTGCTTGAGGGATGATCACAGATCCTAACACTTCTCTGACATCAAAATTTTAAGTTTTCTGCTCAAGCAAATTTCTGGAGATAAAAGAAAGATGAGGTGTTTAAATGAAAAGCTAGAGAATCTGTCCTGCATCATTTAATATTGAACACCCAGTAAATTCAGATTGCACATGGTGGGATTCTAGAGGCTTTCCTTTTGCAGGTTGGCCCATTAAAGTCTGTGGGACTGCATGTGCAAGATTGGAGCACAGGGTTAGGGACTGTGTTTTGTGATTTACATTGCTAGTATAACTCAGAGCACTTGTATTTTCCTCAAGTATTGTCTGGCTAGTCTCAAAATGTAGCATTTTAAAGGTCTCTTGTTAACACAGCTGTATTTATTAATTAAGGAACCAAATCTAGAGATAGTAAGATGTTCTCTCCTTAATTTAAGGTTTAGTAATTTTCTAGCCATTTTTTTCTTTAAAAAGAAGAAAAAACACATAAAGACCGAAAACCCCCAAACAAAAATACTCCCCATCCCAAAAATACCAAACAAACCCCACAATAACCACCAAACCATAAAATTCACTGGGATAGGATGGGAAAGTATATTTGTGAAAACTGAATAGTAAAACTGACTGTCCAATTTGGCTTATAGGGTTAGAACTGAATTAAAAAATAAGGAAGAAATGCATATGTATTATAAATATGAGGTAGATTGTGGCTTTCAGCGCTGGTATTAATAATGTCAGGAACACCATTTGATCATACATGTTCACCATTATTCTCTTATATTGCATGAACCTAAGACAAACTATGTGGGTTTATCCTCAGAGTATTTGCATAGTGAGATTATTTTGGTCATAATTTCTTCAGCTTTGTGCAAATTAGACCTGCACAGCTGAAACGTACTCATCTCTTGAGTTCTTTCTTTAAAATTTATATGGTTACAGGGAAATGCTTCAACAGTAAGCTTCTTGTTTCAGGAAATAGAATTAAATTGGAAAACATTGCTCTTCTATGAGTAAGTCAAAAGATTTGATTTCTTCCTGCTCATCAAAAGAGTTAAGTAAAATATTCAGTCTCTTCTGGTTAAAATGAAATTAGTATACTCTAGATGTATTGTTGCTGTATTTGAACAATCATGTATACAATTTCTTAATGTCCTGTTAGGTCCCAGACCGGGTTCTTAAATGCCACTGAAAAAAGTGACAAGGATGGTGATTCAGAAACCTGATCATCATTACCTTACCCCATCTGCATTGTGCCTTTCAAAACAAAGTTGTTGCCTAAGAGGGTATTGCAATGCACTGCATTTCTTTGGGATCTGAATCATGAAGAAACCTTAAGTCAAATTCTTGTTCTTGTAGTGTTCTCGATTTATCTCTTAAACTGATGTTATCCCAGTTGGTATCTTTTATGTTCTGTGATCAATGGAATTTGTCAGAGATGTGGGGTTTTAAGAATCTGGACTAGATACAATTCAGTTTAGCCAGCAGAACTTGATCCTAAATGATTACTATTGTTCAGGGCCTGTAAAAATAGTTTGGAGGCTTAGTCAGAGCTACAGTAATAAATGTGGTGAGCAAGCTTTGAAAAAAAATACTAAGAACAGGATCCTGTGAAGCTATACAGGCCACCTGTGCAAGACGTAACTCTGTGGAGATTTCAGGCTGCCTTCCCAAAGGGCTTGTACAGTCCATGTAAGAAATAGTTTTGTCGAATTTGCAGCTGCCTTGTTAAGCATGGACCCTCGTCATCTGCTCCCTGGCCTGGCAGGTACAACAAAGGCAGAGTTTTGGCTATTGTCTAACTTCTGGAGCAGTGGTGCTTGCCCATGTTGATCCTAGTACTCTGGACCTTGGCCATGCCACCTGTAATGGGGCAGCCAGCCCTGCTGGCTGTGAGTTTGCTGCTATGCACTGGAGCACAGAGCATCTCTGCACCTGCTGACCAGCTTCCTTGGGGACAGCAGGATGGCCTGGGAGCATGAAGGGGCAGGAGGGAGGGAGACATGCCCTAGACAAAACATGCATACGACAGTTTTGGGGAAGTAGCCACCAGTGTTGGAGTTTCATCTTTGTTTTACAGAAGCTACGCATGCAGGTTGAACTGGGCAGAGCATCTAGAAGCCTGTGAATAACTGTGCCCTATTGTGGGACACATATAAGGCTCTTAGATATTTACATATGTAAAATTATCTATTTTTTAAAATTTCTCAGTTTATACATAGGCAAACTAACTCCACTGTGAGGGGAAAATGGTAAGGGCTGAGACCATCACACCTTAATAAAAAAGGATGATTTTCTGTCCAGAATCAGATCTCTTCATATAAATGTCTGCTTTCAGATATGCAGAGGAGTGTGCAGGAAGGATTTCACACTAGCTGTGCATATGTGCCTAGCCTAGCTGACAGTAGGCAGTGAAGAGGAATGGGGCTGGTTTTCAGAGGGCACTTGCACAATTCCAAGGGTGGATTCCTGCTTGGGAGAAGCCCTGCTTTCCCCGTGAGGTATAGCAGGAGGCTGCTTAAGTACCTAAGTACTGAGGTATGAAAGCCTCCTTCCTTTTCTGTTCTGCCCTCTTCCTTCCCAAAGGAATCAGTGTTGCTTTTCAAAGAACTTGAGCTGCTTGTTCAGTGCAACATAGCAGAATTTGTTTTGCTGAAGAATTAGTGTCAGAGTTGTAGCAGGAAAATTATGCTTCTGTCTGTAAGAAGTCCTGAGGTAGTTATTAGCAACTGTTACTCAGCAAAACAGGGCTTGTAGGGGATCCCTCATCATTGTTCTGGGAGTACTACAGCTCAGTCTCTAGCATTGCTCCAAAACCAGGGAGCTTTAACACAGCAAGTAAGCTAAGCCAGAAAAACATCATTATGCCTTTGTGCAAACATATTTGTGGTATTGGACACAGCTGATTCCCTACCTCCATGAAATGTAAAGTAGCACCAGATTACCTATGCTCTTATCTCCTAGGACTAGTAGACCATGACTGTTCAAACAGGAAAGAAAATGTGTAAGAGGCATGTGGTTCAGGACTCATATATCCAGAGCAGTACACATGAAGTAGATGGAAATAATTATTTGCTCATAGCGTGATAATCAAGGACACTCAGTGGATCAGTTTGCTGCAAAATTGAAACAAAGTGGAGTACTTCATTGCACAGCACACAGCTAAACCGTAGAAGGCAGTGCCACAGGATGTAGCTGAGGCCAGAGGTGTCAGTGCATTCAGTAAGGAGATTTACAGAGCAGTTCAGTTGGGGTAGTTTAGCAAGATGCTCTGAAGGCAGCTTAAACCATTAAGTGGCAGCTGAGGGCATGCTAGGAGATGGATCACTCTGTTGGTGCTCCCATTGCTGTCTTTATCCAAGCATTTGCTTTCAGCCACTGTCAGAAAGGTTTTTGAACTAGTTCAACCTCTGGCTTTCCTCATGCATTATTCCTGTAGCATAGGTGAGACCCTAGACTATTAATTCTCCTGTACCTTTTAAAGCCAGGTAGTGAAATACATTTTGTGCAATCCACTAATTATTTACAGCGAGGAGTCAGAAGCTAACTGCTCTCACGAGTCATTATTTCCACTGAGAAGAGTGATTAATCTTTCCCTGAGTAGTCAACAGATCTCTCAGTGGGAATGAAATTTTAGCTCATGTCACCATTCTGTAGGAGGAAATACATATGGAGACAGGACATTGTGTTTGGGGACATGTGTTTTCTGTGGAACTGGGTTGTCTAAGAACTTTTATCTCCAGCTTTTTGAGCCAATTTAGCATTTATTTGTCCATGTTTGGCTTCAGAATGGTAGTTGTGGAGGAAGAGGCTTGCTCTTATGGAAAAAGGTACACTTCAGTGTAGCCTCTCAAATGTCCTGATTAGGGCAATCAGCTTTTAGCTGCAATAACTGCTACCAGAGATGCTATTCCAATCAATGTTTTACCTCACATGCATTTCTGCTGTATTACTTTCACCTGTCTGGTGGGAATTTGTCTTACTTTTCTCTAATTGCTTATTAGAGTGGCCTATTAGAGATGCTACTTACATTGGAAAGGCCTCTTGGGCAAGAGCTAACCATGGCAGCTCTGCCTTCTGCATTAATGTAACTGAAAATTTGGAAAGAACCATCATTTGGAGAAGATGTTTTCAGGATCTATAAATCCAACATATCACAAGTTCCTTTTGCTCTTTGGTTGTGTTGTTGTGTTTTTTGGTTTTTTTTATTTTTCTCTTTGATTGTCTTTTTAATGCTCAGTGTACAAACTGAGTAGTGGAGGTAGAATGGAATTTGGAAAAATCTGAAGTCCAAATGTCACAGTGGTATGAAGAGAATAAATATGCTAACGAACAGCATCTGTATCAACTTGGGGTAACTGTGCATATTTTCAAGTGTTGCATCTCTCATGAAGAGGTGTCTTTTTTAAGAATGATACTATGAAGGTTATATCAAAGGACCGCTTTTTAAGAGGGCTTTGAAACTCTGTACCATGACAGGATGCCAGACTTTGATCTTTCTTTTAAGAACTGAATTTTGGTGCAGTATTTGTCACAAATTCTTGTCTTCAGGTGTCAGGACATTGACATCCTTAAAATGATTTTCACAACATAAGCCTAGTTGCTGGAGAATCACTTTTCCAAGTGCAGAGTCCAGAGCTTTGTCCAACCATAGGAGCAATGGCAGTCAGAAGAGTGCTGTGAGAATGATTTCAGTCATCTTTATCTTTTGGTGCTTCCTGCAGCACGCTATGGCTTAGGCAATGGTTGTGGTAAGAGGCAGTTAAGTTGATGTAAATACCAAGTTGGTTTGACATGTTTTTTAACCAAGTGTTTATTAGTTGAAATAATCTTGGGTGTTTTTTGGCATAATTTCTGTTTCAGTGGGAACCTGACTCATTGTCAGAAGTCTGTGTATATTTGAGCATGTTAAGCTGACGTTACCAAATGGAACTGTGGGAGGCTTTTGGCTTGTGTCTATGGAGTATAAACCAAAGCTCCTATCTTGCTGCCTCAAGAGCCACAAAAATGTTAACAGAACTCAGAGATGCACGAAAAAAATGTATTCCATATAGCCTGTCTACTTGCCAGACAAGTACTAGCTTTTTCCTCGGGTTACTTTCCACTATTTTGTTCCATCTAGTTTTAGCTATCACAAGGGATGAGACTTCCTCTGCATTCCGGTGGAAATTATTTTGCAGTCCTCAGAAGACTGGGAAATTCTGCCCTCATTTATATTTCCTGGTTCTTAAATTTCCACAGCAGAACCCACACCAAAACTGTCAGGGGTTGCTTTCCTGTTAGCTTTGGCAAAACGATTCAGGCTTCCTTCTTGTCCCTGTCTGCCTTTGTTCAACTGAGTGAACCAGTGAACATTCATGTGCCTCAACCTACAAATGTTTTAGAATAGGGATTGTGATACTCTCTGCTGAAGGCTGCTTTGAACATTTTCAGTCAACATGCATGTATCAAGTGAAGCAGCTGTAGCTGTTAGAGCTTCTTTCATTGTATTTTGTTTCTCTCAGACTGGATTTTCTGCACAAAGTTGGGCATTTCTTAGATCTTCCTAACCTGTCTCCCCTGTTCTCCTCTCTGACCACCCTCCCCTTTAACACTAAGGTACTAATGCATAAGCCTTACAATAGGCCTATGAAAAGGCCAATTATAGGCACTTAAAGCTAGATTAAGATGAAGTCAATGATTCATCAGTAAGCGAAAGCTAGAATTAATCATGTAAGCTGCTTATAAGATTGGGCAATTTTTCCTCACTTCATTAAAGATAATTTGTCCCTGAAGAACATGTTGCTTATATTTGGACAGCTGGGTGCCCAAGACAAACTAATTTGAGTTGTTTTATGAGTCTTCAGGAACACAGTAGCTTTTGCAATTGTTTCAAACCCCAACATGCTTCTGGTATATTATAATCTACTTGGGTTCCTCAATTTTATTTTTTAATATTGTGTGTGTGTATATATATATATAAACCAGTTATAACTATGGAAAAAGAAGAAGATTGAGAGTATTGGAAAACCAAATGCAAGCATTAGTATACATATTTTAAATTTTGACTTTGGGAAATACTTTTTTGATTCCTAAGATTACAAAAGTGTTGTTTGCCCTCTGAAGTGAGGTTTGTAAGCTAATAGAAACTGCGAGGCATAGACTTGGTGGGTGCACCCTTATGCTAAAACAGTGAAGATGGAATTACTAGTAAATGTGTAATTCTCAAAAGATGGTTCTTTTTACCTTTCTGGAGCTGGAAAGACAGGAAGGTTTGACCCTTGCACAATGTTTCTGGAACAATTTCTTCCTAAATGAATTTTTAATACCTCTTTAGAAATTCAGGCTGGACGGTGGCATATTACAGCTTATAAATGCTGGGTAGAAGAAACTCTAGTAGTCTTAGGCTGTGCATTGCCTGTTACCTGTGTGCTTGGCCAGCTTGTGTATAGGTCTTGCTCCTTCATCAGCTCATTTGCAGAAATGTTTTATCTTCAACTTAGAACCGAAGTGAGGGGAAATGTCTGTGAAAGTTGACAACTTTGCCAGTTTAGCTGGCATTTTTGTCTAGTTCTTAGCTGAGCTTTGTCAATTTATGTTCCTTCTTGTGGCAGAGATACTGAGTATGGTAGGATGCCAGATAGATCTGAACACAGTTTTACTCCTTACTTTCTGTTTTGTTTTCCACAAAGCATACCTGACTTTTTGATACAAAATTGTTCTAGCCATTAAAATACTGACTTAAAATGTATGTAATGATCAATTAATTGATAGGAACAGCAGTTTTCCCTTACTTAAGGACATCTGTCTCTGTGCTAAATAAAATATTTTAAATCTAACAAGAAAATACACAAAAGTCTATTCCTACCAATGTGATTCTATATAATGATATCAGCTTAAAGGAAGCATGTCCAGGCCATCATGCTAGTTAGCTGTGGCCCCTTAGGCCCTTTAAATATGATATCCTAACATGCATAAACTGATGGTTTTGGTTATGGCTTGAAAAAAAACCCAAACCCAGTGTTTTTCATTTCACCTCTTAGACTAAGTTCCACTTTCAGGACTTTTCCATCAGTTGTCCATAACTACAGAATTATGGGTTTTTATAAGGGAGCTTCTTGTTTGGTATTGCTGGTTATCAGGCTTTAACTCATCAAAGAAACCAGACTGCCCTTTGCCTGGTGCAAACAGAACTTTCAGGCAACCTGTAGTTTGACACTGAGACCTGGTTAATTTGAAAGAAAGGGGCCAGGGTGAAATCTTCCACTGGCAATAATAATGCCAAGTTGTCATTAACAGTGTCTTTAGTTTAGAGAAGCATAATTTTTGTTGCAGCACATCTTGGCACAGTCTTATGAGGCTATAATTTGGTTCATAAGCCAGGTGAAGTGATGGGAAATTGCTTACGTGTTCTGTCTTTGTGTTTTGCTTGGTTTGCTAAGCTAATTTCTTGTGTGTTGACTTGCGTCTCAGCCTTTAGCTTGAGTTAATGTACACACTAAGGTGCACAGTGGCAGCTGCTTTTTGAAAAGTTGCCATCTGAAAGGAAGCACAGAAGGTTGTCCTGCAGACCTGCACGCACATGTACAACATCTATTGCGGATACGCCCTACCTCAGGTGGGAACAGAAGCAGCCAAAGGCATACAGAGGCTTTTTGCAACACGGAGTCAGTTTTGTGAAAGTTTCTTTTTAATTCTTTTTTGGAGTTTGTAAAGGCTTTCTTAGATTTGGTATGTGTTACACCATGTGATAACAGATGAGCTACACTGCTTGCTGCCAAAACCCTGCCAAGTGTGAGTGGTACACAGCCTAAGGAGGAATGCTGGTCTTTTAAAACTATGCCAACCTTAATATTGTGACTAAATTATGATTTAAATCACAAAATCATCACATTATTCTTGATAGAAGATGCAAACTAGGATCACTATACAAAGAGAGGGAGGTTGTGTGCAACACCTGAGAACACATAGTGAAAAAGTAAAGTAAGCTGCAGATATCACATCTTATCAGATATCTGTGCTGCATGATCACAGTCTCTCATCAATCTCATAGCTAGGCCTTTATAAAACATATTCTGCACTCCTAGTTGTTGTTCTCTCACAGCTTTTTCTGGTGTCTAAATTGGAGAGTTTGTGATGTGGCATAGAGCTGTTGTCTCCTCAGCAGCTCTTACACAGTGTGTCAAAAAGCAGCAAAGCAGAGAAACTCAGGTTTGGTGATGCAGTGAGTCTGTATGATCTTAAAGGTTCTCAAATGGAAACAATGGCCAATGAAGCTCAGTAAACTGATTGGAAGTAAATTTACATCATATTTACACCAATTTTCTACTCTGATAAAATAAAAAATAATTAAACATATTAACTTTTATACAAGTCAAACTTCTATGTCAGATATTAGTCAGCATCATTGTGGCTCTGACTGTCCTCCCACAGCCATGGGTGCAAATCTTGGCTCATTTAATGGAAATATGAGCATGATTGATGCATATCAAATTTTTTGTTAGTGAAAGTTTCATTCATACACAGAGCTCAGTCTAGTGATTGTGTGAATGCTGCTTCATAAATCAATTAGAAAGGTTTCTGACAGTCTCCCTGACCTGAAACAGCTGGTTTTAGAACATCAGGAAGTTTTGTGAGGGTGTTGGGGATGGAAGTTTATTGTGTTGCTTTATAACTAAGTTCTGTGGAAATTCAGAGTATTCTTTGCTGCTTACACAGTTTTAGTTCAGCTTTGTTGGTCTGACTGAGCAACTGGACAGTGTTATTTGCTGAGAGTCAGCCAAGTGGGTTTCTGTGGGAGAATGCTGATAAACCTTACTATTTTAAACCTGACCATCTCTCTCTGCAATTTTTCAAGCACAGCATGTCTCTTTCTTCTGCATATATGATGTCGTCTTGCCTTCCCATCTCTATTGTGGCCTAGCTGCTGTAAAGATGGTAACACTTCTCAGTTTCACATCCATGCCCTCTTCATGATCTTTCTCATTTTTGCTTACCTGAAAAGCAAAGTCTTTTATTTCTTTGGGTTAAGCACTTTAAGACTGTTCAGTGGACTGCATCCTGTGCACCCTGAGAAGTCATTATTCTTTCAGTGTTCCTGCAAGACTGCAATGTCAGTTTTGGTGAGGCAGTTAAGGAGTTAAAGGCTTGTGGAGTGTCAAAGAAATGCAGGACAGCTGCTGTAAAGTATCCCTACAAATCCTAGCTGACCTCATTCTTGTCAGACAACAGTGATAATATCCATAAACGGGTGCAAGACAGGAAGTGTTTCAGGAAGGTGTGTGTTTCATGCAAAGACATCAGAAATGTGCTTTTTCCCTGTGCCACTTACCATAAGATCCATATTAATTTAAATGAAACAGTGAAATTTCAGAATGTGTTTACAGAAACATCATTTCAGTCCAAAACACCCACTGCTTGTTCTAGTGTGCAAATGGCAAAAGCAGATGAGCTACCCACTGAATGTATTTAATATAATGATATTGCTGCCTATATGACCCTACTTTTTTAACATAAGGAGGATCCACATACTTCTGTGATAATTTTGTTTACTGTTTTTAAGGGCAATCTTTGACTTGAAAAAGTGGTACACGAGAAATACAGATCTACTTACAAAGCATTTTCACATTTACTTTACAGTCAAAGACTGATATCTAATGAACTTTCTACTGGTTGAATCAACTGAGTTCCTTAGTAAGCAGAACAAAATCCCATTTCCCCCCCACCCTGCATTTTATGGCTTAGAATTTAAAAGAATTGGATAAATGGAACAAATCTCACTATGTGTAGGAAGAATGAGAAAATCTTCTACATTTTTGCTAACAAAGTCAGAATTGTTTATCTTTGCAAAGGTTTAACATTTTTTAATAGTCAGTCTACCAAGTTATCTGCAAAAAGTGTCCTATATGTACAAGTTACCATTCATTGTACTAAAAAATTCATACATAAGAAATAAGCTTTTGTGGTATTTATATTTTTCTATAGCACCCGCTTAGAAAGATGCAAATAAAAATAATTCCTACCAGCTTAGAGCTCTTCTGATGATAGTTAGGGATGTTTTCCCTAGATTTCCTCTTGGTTGTCTCCAGAACTGTGTCTCTTATAGTATGAACCTGCAGTAAAATTCAAAAGTAAATGGTGAGATTTTTAACAAGCATAAGTAAATACTGCTTGAGAGATTTCTTTTGATTGCAGAAGTCCTATTTTTCAGCATTCGCTTGATAAATTTGTATTAAATAATTTAAGGGTTAGACTAGATCCAGTAATTATTCTACCATTTAAAAAGTTGCACATGAATACTATGATGAAATGTAATGAAGTCTTAACAGATGCCTGTGAGAATATTAACATGAAACACTGCTATTTAACCTCTGATTTTTGTTTCGTTTAAAGACTTCTTTCTAATGTATTTTTTTCCCTGTGTTCTTCTATAGTTTGAAAAATATTTGTGTTGGTAGGGAGTGAGGAAATTCTAGCCACTAGAACTGATAGAGATAATTTCATCTTTGGAAATTCACCAGTTTCTGAAGTTTGGTCACTGATCTCAGAGGACCCTTTGAAAAGTATCATTCCACAGCCACAGGATTTTGAATGGTATACTAGCTAAGGTTGGTCTTTTTAACAGAGATGTGACCAAGGAGCTCAGGTGAGATGCATGAGGAGATAAAGGCAGACTGCTGGAAGGAAGACCTGAGTGAAACTGATTTCAGCCCTGCTATGTGCTGAGGAATGCAATGAGTATGATCTGTGTTTTCAGAAGATGATCCAAGGATGTAACAGAAAAAAAAACAAGGAAAGAAGATGAGGTTATTTGAATGCAGGAAGGCATTTTTTTGTTATTTGCTGGTAGCAACCCATTTAATATACACACACAGTTGTTTCAAACTGAATTATATTTTATATTTGTCTTCTGTTTCTGGAAGTTATTGCCAAGAGTGAAAAACCGCATAATATATTTCTAGTATTAAACCATCTATTAACTGATGGATAATGACAGAGTAGAGGGAGAAGGCACCAGTTAGTCTGGGTTAGCTCATGTGTTCTGGATAACTCTTTCTTGAACTCTTAGATTTCTAAAGTTCTACTAGACTCTGTTGATTTCCCACTGCTTTTTGGATGTGATAAATAGTCTCCATGTCAATGTCAGGTCGTCTCAAGTACTCTCATGATAGTCTTCCTCATACTTGTTCAGGTAATGTGCCATTTCATTACTTTTCTATTGGCTGTTTTAATAAGATAACAAATACAGCCGTAAGGGCTATAATACTACCTTTTAGCAAAAGAAGCATGTTTGAGTTTTAAAACTACAGATGCCCTGCCTTGTCACTTATATTTTACATATCTTTGCTCTTTAATGTTATGGGCACAAAATTTTGGATCTGTAGTGGCTCTTATTTAAGTTCCAAATTTTTGACAGTGAAGCACAGTCTTGAAAGTCCAAAAGGGCTAACCTTTGGAGAAGCCGTCTGTAAGTATTGAACAGTTACTGATTCAGTCACAGGAGGGAGATAAAACCAGAATCCTGTTTTGCTAATCGTTGGTTAAAACAACAAACAAACAAACAAAAAATCTGAAATGCTGCTTAATTATTCACCTTACAAAATCATCTAGTGATGCAAGAAATGGGAAAGGATATCAGTTCATCAGGCTGTCTCCTTGACTTTTCAAGGAGATTTGTCACAAGTTATTTAGTTAACTTGTTTACTTGTAAGAATTATGTAAAAATGTGTTATTTAAGGGATTTTTGTTTGTTTTGCTTCAAAGTATATTGGGTTGGCTTTGACCAAGAACAAGATGTATATGAGAAAATTCTGTGCTTCAGCTTCAAAGAAGTGAAAAAAAAAAACTTTTTCTGATTTTCAGTGTAACACAATTAGATGCTTTGTGGTCTTTTTTTTTTTTTTTTTTGTTCTTTAGTCAGATAAGGAGGTATTAAGACAATACCAGATGTGAATTTGGTGCACTTGTCAAGCAAGACTCCAGTGTCTTGTCCAATATGTTAAATCCTCAAGGAAATTATGGTAAGATCTCAGGGATTTCTTGCTAGAATTCAGCCCTCCGAGCCCTCCATGTCGGGAGAAAGGAAACTTTATGTATAGTTTTCATATATAGCTGAAGTCATTCTACATAGCTTTCACAACTACTGAAGTCATACTAAGATAATGTAACACTTCTTGACATGTCGTCATAGTGTTTTATATTTAAGAACCAAATAGTTCTTTACTATTTTGAGTCACTCCTTGACTAATGGTTTCCAGCAAGTTTAAATTTTGGGCTTTCTGTTGCTTTTCTGGCAACTGTAGAGAGTTCTGTTCCATGTCTCACCCCTGTCCAAAATGTGGTGGGTTTCTTTTCTGTTCAGCTCATAATTCCTGCCAGGTCCGTGACTGTCCCTTTTTGATCTCCAAGTATTCTGGTCTTTCTCCTTCATCTTCAGGCATCCAGCTGAAGCAGTTACCTCCTCATCAAATGTATAGAAGAATTTGGCACTTGTCTTGGTATTTTGAAAGAAACTAAAACCCAGCTGTTGTGACTGTCCCGTTCAGAGGTTCTTCCATGATGCACAGGGAACATCAAGGAATACAATGGCTTACTGCTTTAAAAGCTGTGTTTGAAAATCTGTTGTTAGTGAAAAGAGTAGGATTTCTGAATTGATTTTGGTGGTTTTTAAATACAAGGAATTGAGATTTTTGCTCCATTCTTGTTTTAACTTTTGTCTTACTGAGCTATATAAGATGGGTAATTGAGATAAGGCCTGGCATGGATGGGTACCAATTTTGTGAGTAGTTATATGTGAACACAGAAATGCTCAGAATCACAACACACTGATCTCTTGTGTACTTGGAACAATATCTGCATATGCATTAATAAACAAATTGAAAAATTGAGGTATATAGGGTGCATGAAATCTTTGTGGCAAAGGCAGGTAGTGTTTCAAGACAGCAGGGCTGTAGTTTGGGATGGTTAGACATGCCTTCCCTTGAATGAATGGGATAAAATAAAATAAAATAAAATATCTAAGTCACTCTAGTGTTGTCACTTCTCGCCACATTTATAGCCCATTTATGTGCTCCTTGAGTAGTGGTTGTACAAACTCTTTTGACCAGCATTTTCCTCTTGAAGTTTTATAGTCACTTTATGAAAACCATTTGCATTGCACCAGTGGCAGTTTGGTAGGAGGTGTTTGTGCTCTCCTCTGACTTGCTGCCCTTCATTGAGGGTGTACAATCTGCCCCACCAAAAGGGGATAGTGACATTGCCCAGTTTTGGTAAGGCACCCTTCTGATCGAGAGGGGGAAGACCAGGTGGAGCCACCTTTTTTTTTTTTTTTAAATGATCCCAAGAGAACTGGAATGCAAACTACATGAAGGCCTTCGGTCCCTGAAGGAGATTTAAGGCAATCTTGCTGGGATGTGATTCTGAGTCTGAGTCATTCAGCCTGTTTTTTTGACCCACTGCTGCTGTTGTCTTTTGTTGAAGTCATTACATTCCTCTGTGAATGTCTCTGTAACTATTGTTGTGTTTGTTTTTGTTTTCTTCACTAGGGATAGATTTTTTAATTGGCAGAAGGTATCAAATTCAGTTCCCACCACCAGAAAACTCTGTGCCTTTGCATGGGGTATATAACAGCCATACAAGCTCTATTGCATGTTCCCTTGGGGATAGTGCAGCTTCCTGGAGGAGTCTCACTGCAGTAGGTGTGCAGCCTAAGTGTGCTGTGAGCATTCCTCCTTCTTGCCTTTCTACAGCCTGTACTGGCAAAGTGCATGTGCATGTTACTTCCATGTTGTGAAATTTTTGAGACCTTTTCTACATGTAGGCACGGAAGGAAGCAGTGCCATAGAAGAAGGTTATAGCAAAGGTCTCTAAGGAGCAGGTGCATGCTGTGAGACATTCAAAGAGGTTAGTGGGAGCTTTAGTGGAAAGCTCTTCTAACCCTTTGGTGTGTGCATAGAGGCACACACGGTCTCACCCCATGGGACAGTTTCATTACATATTTGAAAGTTTCTGGGAGCTTTGGTTTTCTGCTGAGTGTGTGTAGGTCATTTGGAACAGCTTTTCCAGAGAAGACAAAGGTCAGTTTAAAATTTTTAGGTGTACTATGTAATGCAAAATATTGGCAGATCTGGAAGACATCCTTGAAGTCTTTGTCAAGGAAGAGGCTTTTTTTCCAAGGGAAAGCTTTGAATGCAGAGTGGGAAGAGGAATATTTGCTAGATATGTCTGAAATATGTTTGTTTTTAAAGCCACCATTAGGTGTAATCTGTGAGCCTGGTTTATACTCCTCAGGGTAGGGGAAGATGGAATCTGTTGTTTATGAGTGCAGGTTTTCCCCAGGGTGCTCTTATACACTATAGAATATTCATTAAGATGTTGGCATTGTATCTCTAAATCTTTTCGTTGCTTTCAGGTCTTAGATTAAAAAAGACAAACCAGACACCTCCACTCTTCCCAAAATAAACTGAAGTTGTGAAACTGTCCTTAACACATTTGCTGAATGAAGCACAAACAGATCACTCTTACCAACCTACTGTTTTTTGGCAAACCCTTTTTATCTATGTAGGCACTATCCTGAGAGATTTTTCACTATTGCCCACACAGTCTTTAGCTGACCTGCAAAAAAACTGATGAGAAAGGGCATAGTTGTAAGACAGATTACTGCCTATTTGAGATACCGGGTTATTTAGTGGTTTTATGCATATGATGTTGACATATGCATATCAGTGCTTCTCTCAAGTCAACGTTGTCTTTAAAACAAGAAACCAGGAAAGGGACATGCTCATTTACATAAGTTGAGAAAAGCTTTGAAAATTTTAATGAGAGATTCAGACCATCATGGCATGATGGAGAAGCTTTCCAATCCAGTGTCAGAAGATGAAGGCATTTTCTTTGTTATTTTGCTTATATTTAATACTGAGAAAAAAGGATGCCATTAGTAATCCCTAGGAACAAAACAATTAGCTGTTTTTAACTGAGGTGACACATTTTGGTATCTGTAGCTTGCATGCAGCCTTTGTGGTAGGTCAAAGACAGAGGAGGAAAAACTGACTTTGCTTTTCAGTTTCTAGCTAGAGCTTTGCTTTGTCATGGAAAGTAGACTTGCAAAGCTGTGATTTAAAGTCATGAAGCTAAGAAATCAATTTGGGAGTTCACAGGATGGATGCTAAAATGAAATGAGGGGAAGGTGAGGGTAAAGGGAGTGTTCTCTGGAAACATTAAGAAAATAGGCAGCCTGCTTAGGAAGACTGAGAAGCAGATGAAGCCATGAGAACCTGAACAAAACCAGATAAGCAGTGGGATTGCCATACACTTAGGGACTTCAGCACACATTTCCTGTGGATGCTCCTCTGAGAATTCCTCCTGTGAAATGACTCTTGTGGACTTTAGTTTTGACACAGCTGCTGCTACTACCTGCACCACTTGCATGTTTTGGGTGATAATTTTCTTTGTTGCAATTAATTAAGAATCATTTCATTCTGCTTTTGAAGTAACCTACAGGGCTTTTTTATTTGCTTCAGAGTGACTGGAAGTGATCTGCCCTTCCTTCAAATGGCCATAAATTTTTGAGATCTTTAAGGTGAAATAGCTGTATACAATATCCTAAATTATAGCCATTTTTGTTGAAGTGGCTGCTATCAATCCAGAGTGCGTAATAATTTTTAACCTAAGTTGTGAGATTTAACATTTTTCTCTTGCCCTGATGTTTCCCCTTATTCTCCTTATATTTAGTGGAGTAACCAAGATACCTGGCTAAGACATGAATCTTTCCTAACAGTACACTCTGTACTCATTGTACAATTGATTCACAAGTGTAGGCTATAAAAGATGTTTAAAAACATCTAGACTAACATGGAAATTACGTAACTGTGGTGAAAACTTCAAAAGAAAGCTTGGGGTTTTTTCCCCTCTTTGTTTTGTTTAGGTACTTGTTTGGGCTGGTTCTTTATCCGCGCGCTCTTGCAAATCCTTCGTATTTGTACTCTTAAGTAACTGGTTCGTCAGGAAAGTTTAACCAAGTTTGCAGTCTCACAGTGGGAAGATAGTTTTTTTGGTTTTTTTTCATTTTTCTTTTTCCTAGTTTCCATGTTCTTTTAGGGTGTGGTTCAAGCTAAAATGAAATTTAGGTTGGTCGTTCCTTTTTTGACCTGCCAAAGTGTTTGTTCTGTTAGTATTGCTCTGCTCCCTGTAAATCAGACATTCTTCTCAGGCTGCGTCAGGTTACTAATGACATGATTAATGCAGGAAGGGTAGAGAAGGATGACGTAGTGGCTCATGCAAAGTTTACCTGAGAATTATCTGTAGCTCTCTACTGTTTAGTGTCTGTGTGAGTCATGGCCTGAAGCCCTGCCATTCCCTGTTCTTCAGCTGGGCAAGATCACACTTACCTCATTCTATGTATGCATTTCTCCCTTTCCTGCCAGATCTGATTAGGAGCACTTTTGTTTTAAACCCTTATGTTTATGAAACATTAAATACACTTTTTGCAGATAGCTGACCATAAGGCTAAATGAAAAATGCCTTTAGATATCTGTGATCCAGACAGCTTTAGAAACTTTCTCTGTCCTTACATGAATTCTGATTTTTATCAACTAAAGTCTTTTCACATTCATGGGTTTAGCAGTGATAGTGTTATGACATTAATAAGCTTTGCAACAGGACCATGAGTCAGTTGCTGTCTGTCAGTAAAGCCTCCTGTTTCTTCTTGTGTGTTTGTATAGATAAAAGCTTACAAAATACAAACAGCAAGTCTGTGATGCTGTCTCCAGCTTTTGAAACTTCCTTGGGCTGCAGGTACAATGGGTCCCATCAAATTTGGTTCATTTATTGATTCCTTAACCAAGTATTTGGGAAATTCATCTTACTGATCAGGAAAACATTAGCTTGTTCTCTGGTACACTTAAAAGTCTTAGTCATTCCCATATTGAGGGCTGGCTGACTGGGACCTCTTTTGTACCTGAAGATGGTATTCATTCTGCTATTTGTGTATGTGCGTCCTTTGTCCTACTGGTCCCTGTAGTGTACAGTCAAATACTTCAAGTCTCTCTTAGGAGACCAGAATGAAGTCAATGAAGAATTTGCAAGTAATGCTGATTATTTTTCCAAGATTCCATTGTTTTCTCTGTAAATCTGTCACAAAGTCGTAGGCATCCTTCAGGACTTAAGCTTTCCTCAGCTGAAACTGTCGTCTTTTCTCTGTGTGAGCTTCTCAGTCTGAATTATCTTGTGCAAAAAGTGCTAAATGTTTAACTGTGCAAGATTATGCTGAAAGCAAGCTATCGTTTTCCAGCCAGCTCATATCTCACAACCTGCCAAAGCCTATATCAGGAACATGATGTGTGGGAAAAAGTTCTAAAATGATAGACAGAAGAATGTCTTGTGGGAAACCTAAAATACCATGAGACTCACTCCGTTAATAAAGAATGTTTTTACAAGCACAGCATCATCCTCTTCACTTTTTGACATTTTCAAAAATGAAAGCTTGAGAGCGTAACATTTGTGTAGAATGTAAACAACCTTGATACTTAGATAAGTGACATTTCTTGGAAATAACATTGCCTTGAGAGAAAAGAATGGCCAAAGTGAATAATTAGCCAGAAATAAACCCCCAGCTTAGTCCTGTAAGGCTCAGCTACTTCTAATAAAGGCAATACTGATGCCTGACATAAAATTTTTTGTGCACTTTCTGATTACATTTTGCAAACATATCTTAAAGGAAAACAAACTAATCCTATGATCTGTTAATCTCAAAAGGTGCACCAGATGAGTAAATTCTTAACATAAACATATAATTAAAAAATCTCAAGAGTGCTCTAATGCAGCATGGAACACATTTTGCGTACATTGCAGTATATGCTAATGGAGTTAATGATTATAATTACACAGATGACTGAATGGGGATAGCAAAAGTTCATGTTCAGCTTAATGTTGTCTGTATTTAATTTTGCTGCTTTTAATGGAACTGTTTACATAAAAGAGTAACATAGATTTTATTCAGTGAGTCAGTGTTTAGGCAAAAAATAAGCATATTGTTTGACACGTGCCTTTATGTAAGCTGTGTTTCTAGAATTTGTCTTTCAGTTTGAGCACTGAAATGGTATTTCTGGCTTTTGTTTTCTTCTGGCTAAATAGCCAGTGCCTTGGCTGTAGAGCTAATCTTTTGCTTTTCATCTAAGCCCCTCTTCTTTTGCTCTTTCAGCTAGAAAATTGATCGAACAAAGCTCAACATATTTTGTTTTAAAATTGAAGGGCACCAAATGAAGTAAAACTGAAAAAGAAACTGTTCTGTAAAAATTTTACCTCCACTTCTCCTGCAGGTTTATGAGGCAGGACATGACCCACACTCCAGTTCATCCAGTTGTAGTTGCTTCTGCAACAAGTTGCTGCACAAAGCAGCAAACAGCCTCATGGAGAGAAAGCAAGCCCTGTCTGGCTCCTTGGATCAGTCAAAGTCACAAATCCAGAGGAAGTTCTGATTGAGGAAGGGCCCAGGAGGCAGGAAACAGATCTTGGCAGCAGTGTCCTTGCTCAGGTGGCCAGATAACAAGTGTACCAAGCCAAAATAACTAGGTGGTTTAAATGGTCAGTCTTATTTATTGGGCTACTTAAATCTAGATTTACCTAAGGAGTAGTGTGACTTTTGCACATGCTTTTCTTTGGCTGGCATTTGTGGTGTGTTGTTGAGCTTCAGACAGGTGACACTGCAGATCACCACATGTTTCTGTGTGCAGCTACGCAGCTTTCTCAAATGTTTTGTAGGGTCATCTTGGTACTAAAGTAGTTTTAATCTTGTATTTGGTCAAAGATCACCATGTTCAGTGAGATGCAAAAAGCCAACAGTGGAGTCTTACATATTCAGAAAAAGCCCTATGAAGTCTCCAAAACAGATTGAGTATTTTATTTTTGCTCTGTATGCCTTTTCTTCCTGTGACCTGTGCTGGTACAAAGGGTACCTGGGCACATTAGTCATGCTAGGACCATAGGAAACCTGCAGCAAACTATTTCAATTGTGTGTTGGCACCTTATCTTCCAGGCAGGGCACACACAAATGCTTTTTCAAATCTGCTATCAGATTTTACAGGTTCTTGGTATCCATTCTTCAGTTGATGAGTCTCTCGTTACAACAGAATAGAACAAGTGGAATTGAAGAAAATTGGGATCCCAGGCACTAGGCATGATTCTCAAAGATTGTGCCATGAAGGCATCAGTGTCAAAGAAAGATGGTTCATGTTTGTGATGCAATGGAGCAGCAGTGCAGAGGTCTGTGCCTGGAGCCTTCTTTTGGCTCCCCCTGGCTTTTGAGAAGGCCCCGGTCACTGCCTCTGTGATGGGATTTCTTGCATTTCTTTTGGGACTATTACCTCTGTCAGATCTTTCTCAGAAGGCAAGCCTTTGTTCCTTTTTTGTTGGTGGCCTTAAAACAGCCCCTTGCAGGATTGTTGCTGATTGACCTTTCTGGCTGTCTGCTTGGCTGCCTGGGAGCCTTTGATGCGAGTTCAAGTAGGTAGGTAGCTACAGTGTGGTTCAGAAGGTTTCTGAATGCCCTGTGGCTCTTGGGTTTAACAGCATGAGAGAAGTGAATAACTTCACCATCAGAGATCTTCCTTCATTTTTGGTCGAAGTTTCCTTATGAGAATTGGTGGGTTTATTTGTCTTGTCTTTAGATAGGCCTGACTTTCCCTCATCTCCCATGATTCCTGTTACCAACTTTTTTCCATTTGAGAAGGTGTTTCCAGAGATAACCTCTTAAGCTTCCTGAATGTAACCCTGTGACATTCTTAATTTGTACATGTTATTTTCTGCTATTTGTCTAACTTTGGAAATTTCCATTTCCCAAATCCCTTTAGGAGAGATAGGAAAAAACTCACTTTGTGCGGGTGATGAGGCATGAGTGGTGTATTTGTCTTTTAGATCTCCATAACAAATATTTTCCATTTCTGACTTTACTAAAATCTCCTCGTACGTAAATATTGAATTTTGCTGACTGAGGATCTGTTTTAACATTGTATAAAGGTTTTTCTCTCGTAGTGGTTCTTCTAAATACGTGTAAAAGATAACAAGAAGTCACAACACTTAACAGTGTTTTAGTATGAAGAAGCTGGTTCAGAGTTCAGGAAAGTTTGTTTTCTTAGCTAAATGCCACTTTGTGAAAATTGAATGAATCTGTGTAAAAGTACTGTCTCGAGTACTTATCTCATTGACCTGTTCTAGGAAAGAAGGGCTGTTTTTCTGACAGGGAATGGACCAGCTGAGAAACAGATTTTGATGATAATAAGTTTCAATAAACTTCATTTGAATGGCTTCACAGGTAGAAGAAGGAGATCTTAGTGTGAGCTTGTGGGCCTACTCCACTTTTTTTTCAAATCCTCGTAGGACACAAATTCATGGGAAGCCAAACCACATTGGTTCCACTGTTTGTAGAGCTGCTTGCTCTTGTCTGCGGTGGTTTTTATAAATCAAATTATGGTTGCCTTTGCTAAGCTTCTGTTGTGTTGCTAGCTTTACTGTGTATGTTCCAGTTGCTAAAATACAAGAAGCCACAAAGGGCACCAGTGTAATAAACAAGAACAAATAAGGACAGTCTGAAATATTGTTACTTGCAGCTAGTTGACTTAACTTCTGAAATAAAAAATTGTTTCTGTTTTTAGTATTTATTTGAGTTGCAACTTACTTACACCACTGAACTTCTTTTCTCCCACTGGAGTAAATACAAAAGGACTACTGCTCACTTGCAACTATTTGAGAATTGCAAGTAATAAAAGTAAAGAGTAAAAAATACTTCAGATTTGAGAATGAGTTTTTATGTTAAAAAATAATTACTTTAAATTCTTAGTGTTAGATCTGTTTTCAAATTTGTATGCATGTTTCTCACGCAAAATTTTGAAATTTTCGTCTTCTAATGAAAAAAGTTCAAGTTTCTGATTTTTCATCTTTTCGAGTTTCCAATTCCCATTTAATATAATGAAATAATCACCATGATGCTTGTTCTTACTATGACTGTAGTTATTTATAAATAACAAGGATTGGGCTTTGAAAGCTATGATTATAAAAGCAATTTAGCCTTTATCCTTCAAACTCCCCCTGATTACGTGTGACAGTAATAATATATTATATTCCGTTTAGATTTGAATCCTATATTTAAAAGTTACTGAATTTCTGTGGTTTAACCTCCTCTTTGAAACCTTAAGGATGAGCTATTTGAAGCCTGTGTCTGCATGATCCTTACTACAGAATTACTCCAGTTTTCTTTAGAGACCCATCACTTCTGGCAAACTCTTTTTATATTCCTTTGTCCCGCTGCCTTCCCTGTGGTAAAATGGTTTCCTTTATTACTTGTTTGTTTATATTAGTAGTGGTTTCCTTGTTAAGGTTAATTATTGTTTCTAAGAAATTGCAATTTCCTGTTCTAGTGTAACTTGTTTTCTTTAGATTTGTTCCACAACTGTCATGATCTCTGTAAAATATAGTTTAGAAATTCTTTTCTGTTTTGAAGGTGCAATGCTCCAAGATGCTTAATCTTTCTTGTTTTTTCCTCTCTCTTTTCTTCCAATTTTAGGTAAGAATGACATTTTCCAGTGATTTTTTGCTTTTGAAGAATTTCTCCTTTGGTAAAGTATAAATCTCTGTTTCTATCTTCCTTTAAAAAAGTAGTATTCTTTTTATCTGTATTTGAGGGAGGAGGGGGAATCCTTGGCCAGAGCTAGTGCTGTGCCCTGTTAAATACTCTGATATGGTTGCTGGAAAAGAATTATTTCAAGTAGGTGTTTGGGGTTTTTCTTAATAATTTTCCATATGCAGGGTGAGAGTACAAATGCACGAGCAAGTTACTAACTGTCACCTGCAGTAGGCTGGAGAAGTTTGAAAGATATTTTCCTTTCATGAAGCAGAGAGTGCTGCTTCGGATTACTTGTGGAATATTTGCATGCTCAAAGGCCCTGCCCAAGTACATAATGAGGCTTATGTAGAGAAGTTCTTCATCTATCTATACCCAAGAAGAATTTAAAGCTAGGTAGTAGAAAGTAGGTAAGTTAAATGCACACTGTAAATTAAATGATGATTCAACTGGGTAATTAACGCAAGGTGCTATACCAGGATTCCAGAGTTGTTTGATTTTTTAAAAAAAAGCAAAGCTTGATATGTCTTTACTGTGTAATAATGATGTGGGGCCTGTAATGTGCTGTGTTTTTCCCTCCACAGCCATTACTAACTGTAGATTTGGAAGCTTTCTGTTAAAAGGCTGCTGTCTCAAGCAGAAAGATCGTTCATTTAGCAAGTCTAGAGACAACTTCTGATTATAAGAGAATTGGTATATTGTGGAGAGTAATGCATCTATAAATATGACTTCCTGTGCAGTAGACATGTTTGCCAGTTGCTGGAAGCTTGAAAAAGGAGATCTTGTCTGGTTACAATTCACAATCAACCTATGGAAAGGAGTTGAGAACAGCAGTCCGTTTCTTTTATCAGGGACACTCTTGATTCTTAGTACTGCAGTTCTGCTTTTTCTGTTCTTTTTCCTATACGTATACAGTTTTAATTAATCAGTAAGAGCCCCAAGCATGAGGTAATGCTGGAAATCAACAGTTTGAATCCTGTGATTCTCAATAGAGAATTAAGGGAAACAGAGGTATTGCTATCTCCTTGGTCAAAGAAGTATGTCATTTGGACAGTATCTAAAGACAGGCTCTGGGCTGCTGTGTGCATAATATTCCTTTGGGGTTTGTCTGTTTTTAGAAGACCAAAACTAAGACAAGAAATAGTGTAATTCATACTGAGAAATAATCTTGATCTTTAAAATTCTCCAGCATCTGTATTGTCACAATTTAGAAGGACTCTCTGTAGCCATCTAGTCTGATTCTTTGTGTAATGTATGGCAGAAATCTCTCACTTATTATTGAAACAGATTTTACGTGGGTGACAGTCTCTAATAAAGTCACTGCATGTTGTGTTACTTTTAGTTTTTCTCAAGTCTTAAGTATGTTTCTTCCTTGCCATTATATCTGAAGGGCCATTAGTGATGTTCTTAAATGAACTCTGGAATTTGAGTTGCTTTATTTCACAAGACAAAGCTTGTAGTTGCCTAGAATTGGGTGCTTGTCCTCATCTTTACTGCTCCTTATGTGGCTGTGTCCCAGGGGCTAATGAGGAAGAGGCTGAAAGCAGGGTGACAAGGAGGGAGGGGTAAAGAGGCAACAACACTGGTGGCATGAGGAATGAGGACAAGGTATGGAAAATCTGGCATCAGTGAGTCACTGGTTCAGAGAGGTAAGAAAACATCTAGGATTTAAAGGGTGGGACTCATATACTTGTTGTCTATATATTGGCATTGACCGTGTTCTTATTTTTAGAGTAACCAGGCTAAGAAAAGATTCAAGCCTTTAGGTAGCAGGTCTCTGTTGGTGGGAGAAACCTGAGAGGAGGAAAGGGGGAAGCACTCGTTTTCCATCTCCTGCGCACGCTCTCGCTCACCGTTGTCCTTTCCTAGCAGTCTCTTTTGTTGGTAAAAGACTTAACATATTTGAGAGTCTGAAGCTGAGCAAAGCTTTAATTAATAGTCATGAACATTGCATTAATTTTCCTATGTCAGCTACCTGCCTTCATGTGCTCTTTCCAATTCTGTGCAAACTGCCATGCTGTGTGATGTACTGCACAAAGGACCAGAAACCTGGACATTGTGACACCTGCTCTGGGCCACAACAGAAGTAGAGAGGGAATGTTGCATAAGTGTGCAGTGCATGAATATATACTGCACACACAGCACAAGCCTGGGCCACAGAGATGGCCTCGCTACAGAGCAGTTTTCTTTTTTTCTCTTCTATTTTTCAGAACAGACAGTATCTTGGAGACAGGGAGGAAAGAAAAATCCACTGTGAAAAAAAAAGTGGATTTCATTTCCTTGAGATCCATTTTTGCACTGGCTTTATAGAGTCACTTTATGTCATTCAGTTAAGAAAATATTTCATAGTCCCACATCTTGAGGACAGGTAGAAACACTGCTTTCTTTCACCTGAGTTCTGTCCTGTGACCTAAAAGGGCCATATTCCTATAAACAATCTTATCTCCTCTGAACGTTTTCATTATCACAAAGCTCATAATCTGTGGAAGAAATTGAAGTATGGAGACAGATTATTTATTTTAAAATATAAATTTAACTAACAAAAAAAAAAAGACTTAAGTATAGATGTAGATTACATCACTTGTACTGCAGTACTTACATTTTCTACAAGGATACCAGTTTACTGCCAAAATATGACTCAAAAGATCAATAGCAAACAATCTGTACAAGTTTACACAAGAGAACTGAAGTATTTCATTCTGTAAGCATTGTGCTTTAAAAGCACACATTGCAAAAATAGATACTTCTTTGGGAAAGCTGCTTTCTTAATTCTCACTGTTGCTTTCAGAAGTATGTTCAAGTAGTTGTAGGGTTTGTCTTTTCCTCAGAAATCTGTTGCTGCACACTGAGAATGTAAGGGAATTGGAATGCCTATGGCTCTGAATGCTTGCAGTTAACAGAGGTCAGTCATAATATTTCTGTCCACAAAGACAGTCTTATATTAAGAAAAAATACAACAAGTTTAATGCATATTTATTGTAACAAAGAATTCAAATGGAGCTCTGAAAGGTGCATTCCTGTTTAAGGATATGCTGATCATGGTGGCTGTGGTTGAGAGAGACACATTTGTCATGTCTTTATAAATATTGTTATGCACTGCATGTAATATTTATTGAGCTTTGATTCCTTTAGAACCCTTTGGATTTTTTTAATCTAAAAATCTATGTATTAATGATACCTTCTCCATGTCTGTGCTTGGTTGATGTTCTATAGAAGAAAATTATGTGTGCAACATAATCACTGCACTAACAGATTTCTCTCTAATTTTTGTATAGTCCTTTTTTATTGAGAGTATCAATCATTTTGCTCTTCCATCATTATCTTTACAGTTCTTCTAATCCTCTCTATGCTGGTTCATTTACCAAGTCAAATGTTGGAAGGCAAAAGAAAGGAGAGCTGACCACTCTGCCCTGTTTTTCAATCTGAGACTGAAAAATTACATATAAATCTCTCAGGCTCTAGGAGGGAAAATGTGCAGTTTAGGAATGGATTCTGTCCCTTTTGTTCAGCTCATGCTTTTTATTAAACTCTTTGGCTCCTGATTTAGCATTATCTACCCAGTAACTGATAGTCTCCACAGCATTTCCAACAATTCCAGAGGCATCCTGACCATCTACAGATAGTAATGTCTGATAGCACTGGAGTTTTTTTAGGCTGTAAATGTTTGAACATGTCATAGCTTTTAGATTTGAGAAAAAGCACACATCTTAGAAAAACAACTGAGAAAAGTAGAAATTGAAAAATTTGAGTAGGTAGAAAAGAAGGGCAACTGAGTTAGTCAGGGCTTTCAGTTCTGGGTTTTCTGCTGAATGTTCCTTAATTTTGGCACTTATCTGTTGAGATTGTGAGAACAACCTTCATTATTCTTAGCAGTTTACCCACGACAAAGGTTTGTTCTCCTTTTACAGAGGGCTTGTCAAAATGCTATGACAACTAGGCTGGTTTTAGACAAACAGATCCTGGCTCTAAAAAGACAGCAAGTCTGCTAGTCAAACGTGGAGGGCAGCCATTGGCACTGGAAGAAGTAAGAAACCACAGATTATTTTCTCGTTGGATGAAGAGCTTGAAGCAACGTAAAGTTAATTGAAGAATTCCTTGAAAGTGAAGTCAGCCTAAAATAAAAGCTTAGGGGTCTATAATTTACTAAATGTGAAAGCTTTGTAAGCAGTAGTGAACATAAAAGTTTGAAAAAAAGCCCATATTTTAGTAAACATATCTGGCTTGTGTTATGGACTGTCCTGTTTTAATTATTCATCCAAATAATGTAGATTTGCAGTAGGATCTCTAATTAGGCATGGTTTGATTTATTGAGCTGGCCCCACATAAACCATGATGTCATGCTGTACTGCTCAAAATTACAGCTCTGCTCTTGCAGTTTAAAGATGATTATTTTTAACTTTGGAATGCTTCAGTTTTGTGTATCTTGCCTTTTAGCTTTGTGAACTTAAAATGTTCTCTGCTCCTCTCCCCCTCCCTCCTTCAGATCAAAGCAATCTGTTGTAATGCGACCAGAACAAAACCCATTGAAATGGACTTCTGAACACTCCTGGCTTTAATTGTTGTTGGTAAATAAGAAGAAAGGCAAGACTCTTCATGCTTGCTGTCAGGGGATTGAGAAATAGTACAATAGGTATTGAACTATGTTTTGCCAGGTGTCCAGATGCTGATGCCATTCCAGAGCAAGAATGTTTCATTTATGTCTCCAGGAGGTCTTAGTTTTCTTTTGATGCTATAATTGAAGAAAAAGGAAAAAGGGAAAAGAGAAAAAGGAGGGGAAAAATAAAACCACACCAAAACCCGAAAGGAATAAGAGAGAGGGACAGGATCTACACTGCCTGTTACTGCAGGTAATAATTATTTACTAGGGACAGGAGCTCTCACGCACATGAAGTTTTACTCATATGTGTTGCATTTTCTGCTCATTTCCATTAGAATAGGGAAATTTGCCTTTACTTAAACCCAGGTCTGTTCAAATGTAAAATGCTTTCCACAGGAGGGGTTCTGCAGTTTCATGTAAAGGAGGTCTCACTTCTGCAGTAGTGAGCAGTATCACTTCCTGCCTGCATCCCTGATCTGGATATGTGGGCAAAGGAACAATACACAGCAGGGTGTGGAGGAAGGGGGAACTGAAAGTTAGATCAGGGTATAGTTTTTCATGCCAGTCTCATCTGGCACATTTAGAAGAGACCAAGTGTTTCAGGGCAGGTAGTCTTTCTGTGGAGGTGTCAAGACTATAGACTGGAATCCCTGTGCCTGGCAGAAAACTGGGAAGGGAACAGGAATAAAGGTGGTGACACATGGAGGTGTCACAATTATACTAGAGGCGCTTAATTATCCATAGATATCAAAAGGTGGGAATTATGTTTGGGAGGCAGTAGCTGTGGCAGGGAAGGTAGACTCCATTTTCTAACAGAGCAATGAGGAGAATTTCTGAGTGGGAGGGGAGGGTGAAAATGTCTTCCTGTGGATTTTAGAGGGAATACTCAATGAGCTGCTCTTGGTAGTGATTTCAATGTCTCAGGCTCATGCAGGTTGAGAACAATGCATGTTGAGTCATTGCAAAGCCATACTTCTCATGAAGAGCCTTGATTACATAGCAGCTGACTCAGTTTCTATGTTATAAATTGATTACAGCTTAAAGGACTCATAAAAAGCTTTGGGATTTTATAGGGTTTTTTATGAGGATATTCTCAAATGAGTATCACATTTTTAATATAATCAGTTGTTGACTAATATATTGGGTTTAGATGTTTAACTGCTTTTAGTCATCCTATAACTATTTTCAAAGCTTGGAGAGAATGTTGTTTTGGGGGGAAAGGGGAAAAGAGTTCATTGTCTTTTGGTGCTTCAATGTCAGTGGATGGATGTAAATGGATGGAAAGTATGTGTGAGTTTGCTAACAAATTTTATGTATAGTGGAAAGATTGGATGTCTGAGTTCATTTGCTCTTTTTTGACCTGGCAAAGTTGCCAACTGAAACTAAATTTAACCATTTAGAATAAGGTAAAAATCTTAATTCTTTGAACATTCAGGTCTCTGGTAAGTCAGAAACAGGGGACCTGTATTGTCTTGATTGTAACACAGTATCAGTAAGAACCCACAGCTTTTGGTGATGAGCAGACCACCTGTCTTGTTTTGATGAAATAAGAGGTAGGTCTTGGATAATTCCATTATGAGATATCCATGCTTTGTCTTCTGTTAACAACACATACATGTTTGGGTTGGTTTTTTTTAAAATTCCAGTTACAAAATCTGAATATAATCTCTTTTATAGGATGGTAATTAGCAGAGAGTTGAAATGGATCTTGCCTTGAGATCTGAATGGAGTGACTTTATCTGCTCAGTGTGTTTCTGAGCACATGCATGAATGTGCATTGGTTTTGTTCTCATTTTCTTTAATGGATCTGGCAATATACTTGTTACAGGAACAGTCAGACCTTGAGGAACTTCTGACTGACAGCAGTTTAATTATTTTCTGTGTATTAAATGACTGATGTAGGTAAAATTATTTTTTTCTGGCAGCTCTTTTCCTGATTCTGCTCAGTGTGTTTCTGAGCACATGCATGAATGTGCATTGGTTTTGTTCTCATTTTCTTTAATGGATCTGGCAATATACTTGTTACAGGAACAGTCAGACCTTGAGGAACTTCTGACTGACAGCAGTTTAATTATTTTCTGTGTATTAAATGACTGATGTAGGTAAAATTATTTTTTTCTGGCAGCTCTTTTCCTGATTTTTATGAAATTCTGTGTATTAAATGACTGATGTAGGTTAAATTATTTTTTTTTCTGGCAGCTCTTTTCCTGATATTTACTTGCTGAAACTGGTCTTGGAACTTAGAGGAACAGCTTGTCTCTGAGAGTGATAACAGCTTCTCCATCATTTTGTCTTGTCGTTGAAACTGGACATTCACCCACAAGCTGTCTCACAGCTCTGTAGTTACAGGATTGAAATTACTTTGTGAGCATCTTTAGCCTGCAGTAGATGCTGAAGTGATCCTAATGGCCAAAAAGATAAGAGGAGGATGATGACTGGCATGAGAAATGAACAGGGAGGTGTGACAAGAACATGACTGCTGTGATACCTCTGGAATTGCCAGGAAGTTACCAGATGGAAAGTAATGGCACCTTTCCAGTTACAATACTTTCAGTAGCTTCCCTTTCCTTTTGCTCAAAAATGTAAAGCTGTTTAGTGTCATATAAGAAAAAACAGCCTCTTTAATAACACGTGCCTGAAAATATTTTCTTGATGACCATGCCAAAAAACAACTGGGATCACAGCATACAAAAGTACTTGAACAGAGGTGGAGGTGATTGAGTCTGGTACACAGGGAGTCTCATGAATGTGAAGTTATGTGAATGACATGAAGACACAGGGAGGAGCACATCTGG
This sequence comes from Acanthisitta chloris, assembly GCF_000695815.1. Taxonomy (NCBI): domain Eukaryota; kingdom Metazoa; phylum Chordata; class Aves; order Passeriformes; family Acanthisittidae; genus Acanthisitta; species Acanthisitta chloris. Next base: position 25,059 of record NW_008689717.1, on the reverse strand, counting down.
GAGCCTCATAATTTGAACAAGTCCCTGGGCATTGATTAATAGAGTGCTGGTCACATACAAGAATTTACCACACATTTCTGGCAATATTCTTCTGCCCCCTCATTCCCACTTTCTCAGCTGCAATTGTTCTGTGGCCTGTTTTGGTTGGAATGAGCAGGCTCAACCAGAAAAAGCTGAAAGAGCTCATCTGTGCTAATCTGTCTTGGGTGGAAATGATTAGAGAGTGTTGACCTGCCCTGTTGGCTGTGTGTGGGAAACGGGAGATGTGTCCTCTGAGGAGAGGTGACTCCTGGCAGAGGATTCATGCTCACAGCCAGTGATGGTGTTTGCTCAGTGTCTGGTGGTTGCAAAGGCAAGTGTTCAGAGATTATCATCTGACTGCTGTACCTTCAGTTGCTGACTTGAGTGTGGTTAGCAGAGAAGCTGTGATGCCACAGGTCAGAGTCCAGGCTGTGCAAAAACTTAGCAGCCTAAGTGGCTGCACACTTGAAGGCAGAGTACTGCACAGCTTTGTTTTTGGTGTTTTGCAAGACCACTTCTGACAGGCAGAGTGGAAGGTGTGCTTTTCCTCAAATGCAGCTATAGTTCTACCTGAGTAAAACTTTGGCTCCTTATTGGTTATACCTGGAATTCAGGAGGCAATGCTAAGGTGACTCACATTCATTAATTAAACTTCTAGCACCATCCTGGGAGGCAAGTTTAGAGGGGAGGAAATGGAGATGAGTAGCCTACAGGTGCAAAGGGAATCTGCTTCACAGCTGAAATGAAACTTTGGCTCTGGGCATTGTGCCTCTGGAAATTCCTACACTCCTCAAGTTTCATGTCAACACTGCCCAATTACAGCACTGTAATTGAGAGTAACTTATAAATCTGTATCTGTAGCGGGTAAGATTTGCATAAACCACATCCATTAACAATAAAAGGACTGCTATTAAATAATGAAGTAATAAAAAGATCACACCATCAGTAACGTGGTTAAAGTGGCTAAGAAAGGTTATCACTTCTTTATATCTGGCTTCTCCTGAGCATTGAGAACCAGATGTATTGTCAGACCAGTGGCCACCTAGTTCTGTATCTCATTTCCATCTATAATTATTACCACAAAATGATTACAGAAATAAGACAAGTCTACAGTCATGCTTTTCTTTAGCCACATCTTGCTGGTTTTGACAATTCTGCTTAAATATTATTCTGAAATCAATTTCCAGCTTTGAATTTTTGAAATTATGCATCATTGTGGCAACATATCCATAGTAATATTGTCTTTTCTTGTGAACTGTATGACTAAGCACACCCGAGCCTCTCTCATACACATTTTGTGACCACCATCTGTTAATGGTATGTTGTGATATCTACTTGCATTTGTGAAGTTTATTTTACAGCAGGATAAATTTTTCTGTCCACCATAGCCTAGAAGACTCGAGAAATTTGGTAAGTCCAGTTCCAGGGTTTGTTCTTTTATCCATTTTATAGAAAAATTAATGGTTATGGGAACTACCAAAAAACTCTTTCCTGCAGAGATTTGAAGGGAGATATAGAAGGCACTTATAAAATGTGGATGAAGTTACTGTGCTTAGTGTTTTCTTCCCAGAGTTCTGTCATTGCCTGCTTGCCATGGGTAGGCCTATCATTTCTGTTAGCATCATGACATGCTTACTCTGAATGGCTTTTGCATTGATCATAGGCCATCCAATCTACTGAGTAATTTCTGAGAAAAGCCTTTTATGGCTTTGTTTGTAGTTCTGGTGTGAGCATTGTTCTTTAAGAAAAACAACATCATAAAATGGCTTTATTAAAAATAACAGAAGTGGGTAATTCGTTCAGAGTTATATTTATAAAATTTTAAGAGAAAAGTTGGGATTTTTTTAGTAGTTATACTTTATTACGTTTGACTGCTTTTAAATGTTGAAGGAACAAGGGAAATGAGGAAAATAAATTTCCTCTGGTTTTCATTGCAAGCACATGGGTCAAAGACCCAGCATGTCATTCTTGGAAGAAACCATTTCATTTTTCCTAATGTGGACATGCAGTACTAAAGCTTTCTGGTTTATGACTGAGCGGTACTAAAATGCTGTTTATTGTTAGTCTCTTCACATCTGAATCGTGTTATTCAATCCAGATTTTCTTTGAAACCACTGTCAGATGTGCAGTATGGATGAACGCTTGGAGAAACCGATGGGTGTCAGGCATTCTGATGCTTTTAGTTGGTTAGGCTAATCACTGATTTTACACATGGGGAGATACTGCTGATTTCTGTTCTCTGTTTAGATGTACATGTTGAATGAAGGGCGTTGCATATTTTTTAAATAAAAAATAATTGTGGGAAAAATATTAGTCTTTTGCTTTGCTCATGCTATGCACCTTGAAACAATGTTGAATTGGTTTTTTGGAGCACCTCTGTAACTGATGAATATATTTCCTTGTTTGTTTGAACAATCATTTTGCTAGCAAACAGTGGCATTTGGTTTCTTTGTTCCTTCAGTCAAATTTTACCAAGGAGGAGGAGAAAGAAACCTTGGTGGCTTCCTTTCAGATGGTGATGCCCTCTCTTCCTGCAAATAAATCTACCTTGATTTCTTATGTGCAAATCGAAGGGAAGGGCTTCTGTCAAATCAAGGGTTAGTGTGCTTTGTTGCATCCTGACCTGACACACATTGTTTGTTCCCTTCTGAATCTCACCCTTTTATGTAAAGTGCTTCTTTCCCTTTTATCCCTTACTTTTCAAAGGTGACTGAAACCTGAAAAAAGACTGATACCTGGAAATCTGAATTTTAGCTATAGGAATTAAAGCTAATACTAAGTACTGTCTCTTTCCAAGACTCTTGTTGTGCTTGCAGTTTTTCAACACCTTTCATATGATCCTGTATGGATGAGCTACTGATTTATTTTTCATGTTTATAGACCTAGTATTTATCAAGCATAAGTAATGAAAAATCAAAGAGCTATACCAAAGAAATAGGAATTTGATTTCTGTTTGAAACATGTGCCTAGTCATGATTGTAAAGGTTCTTTTTCTGTTCTTCTGGGTTTTTTTAAACACATGGCTAGAACATCGCATATGTTGTAATAGTTTCCATTTGCAGAGCCTTCTGTTTGATGATTGCAAGCTGCTCAGTAAACATTTTTTGGCCTGACAGTTATTTCTCAGAGTCTGGAGCCTTCTCCATTTTTGGTGGGAATGTGACTAAGTGATTTGTTCAGGGTCACCCAGGGTATAAGCTGGAGCATAATGGTAACATGGATCTGTACATTTTTTGCTTTTCTGATGTCTTTATTATATTTTTCTCTACATTGTGTGGTGTAGTGCAACACACCTAGAAAATTAACTGGAAAAAATTTTTGGGCTGAAAGTACAGAGTCTGGAGAATAACTTGAGAGAGTTTGGCATAAGTAATGATTATTTTCTTATAAATTTTTAAAATTATGATCATTGAGAATAATAGATAAACTGGACTACACTCGCAGTTGTACAAAGATACATCCTTTTAGATTGTTTTAGTTCATACACAGATGTTATAGATTGCTTATGTGTAAACTTAAGTTTAGGGTAATTTTTAAAATTCTGTAATAGAAAATGTTAGGATAAGAAGTTTTGACTTGTGTGGTCTTTCTCTCTGTGTTTGGTGGTTGGGGATTTTTTGTGCATGGGATTTTTCTTGGTGGTTGGGGGTTTTTTGGTGTTTCCCCCCACTCTTCTGGATACAAGTGCAATACTTTCACTGCTGCTAAGTGTAAGGAAACCTTGCATACAATGAAGGTGGTAGAGGGCATTTTCTGTAACTGAACACAGAAAAATAATTTCACTTCTAGGTATATGAGGAGGGTTTGTGAAAGAATTTTAGTATCCTTAATAAAGAGGTGCCTTTAATAATGAGTTTTTCTTGCCTTTTCCCTCTTTAATTCTAGTAGTTTTTGTGGACCATTATTTCTGTTGCTGTTTCAGTACTTGTGTTTAGGAAAAGTATCATCACTTCCAATAACACTTTTGTATAGGTGATGGTATTCCCTATATATTAAATAACTTGAGAATTTCAGGTTATTAAATCATGTAATTACAGAGGGATCTCACATTGCTTTTTGTGGGTAGTGTAACTCTTTAAAAAGGAGTTCTTCATGGGTGTTGAGAATATTTTACAAATATGAGTTAAATGAAACATTAGTTCAGTTTCCACTGGTATTCAGTAAGGAAGAGAGCAGATGTGATAGTGATTTGGGAGGCAGCTGAGGTAACATCTAGGAACATCTGGTGGAAGTTTCCCTAGCAGCCAGAGTAACTACACAGATGCTAAATGTTTTTTCCCCATATTCTGCACAATTTGTATGTTTGTCACTAGAAAGGACACCCATCTTACCCAGTATAGGCTGACATCTGAATCACTGAAAGTCTGCCTATAGGAAATGATTTGGAGAATTTGGAATTGCTGTAGTTAAAATTGCATCGGTGTAATAAGAAAACTTTAGGCCGTTTCTCTCCTGTGTCCACTGTATATAAGAAAGTCTGTACTACCTTGTATTAAAATTCCCTCTGTGTCACCATAGCTCACAGGTGTTATTTTACTAATGTACATCTGTCTCTGAGGCATTTAATGTATGCAGAAACAGTTTCAACTTGGCTGTTACCTGTTCTCAGAAAGCTTGAGCTGTTTTTATTTCATAGATCTGAAGACTTTTTGTTGCACATAAGATCGGGGTTTACCAGCTGTTAGCTTGTTTGCTGACAGTGAGGTGGTAAAGACCAAATAATTTTACTGTCTTCCTTCCTTTCTCCTCCCTCCCTTCCCCCTCCAGTGCTGTTGTCTTTTGAGAGCTCAACCGTCTGAAAGTTATAGGAGCTGGGAATGTTAGAACACATTGATTTATTTTTTTTCAGTAGCATCTCATCACAAATATTTTTTGAAACTTTATCAGTCAGTCGTCACACCTGTACAAGGCACATTAACTCATTCCATCAGCTCAGCAGACTGAGAACAGATGTTCCTATGAGTTTCAAAGCAACTGCAAGGCTGTGTGGAGTCCCAGCAGCAGAGACATATGTACCAGCCAACATAGTAAGAGCTAATTTTCTGTTGGGTGCACACTTTCCATTCAGAGTGCCATGTTGATGGCGAGGAACAGTGACTGTCTTTAAAGTTTCACACTTAAAATTGGCTGTTTAACTTGGTCAGTGTCTAACGAAGTCTGTGAAGAGACTGCTGTGGGCTGCCCTGTGGTTAGAGTAGCAGTAGAGCTCATTTCTAAATATGCTGCTTTCTTTGGTTGGCCTGAATGAAAGCTGGCTGGTGGTGCAAGCTATACGTGGGTGGGATAAAGTGGGATGCCCTCTGGCATGACCATGAAGAATTACCAGAGACCATAATGGTGTTGTCATTTGAGAAATCTTGTTTAGAGTTTTTCCAAGAATGCATAATTTGAATGTTGTCATGTCCTTTGGTTATCCCACTTAACTTTGGGAACATGGGCATGAATGTAAATTCATTTTTAATAGGCTTAGCCTTCATGAGTCACGGACGTGCCACTTCATAGACTTAGTTTACCGTGGTGATGGTAATTGGCTGATTGTAATTACTGGCTAGAGGCTTCAGCAGGTGCTAAGCAGTACCCACCTGTTTCAGAGCACTGCAGGGCTTTCCTGCCTGCCGAATGCAGGCTGAGTGGAAGGAGGAGTTTCTCTTGTACTTGTTTAAGTGATATTTTATAAATTGCGGTAGTTCTCAAATGTGTTCGTGTTTATTCTTGCTAGAAAGATCCATCTTATCCCATCCATCCCCATGCAGGTTTTTGCCAGGCAGAAAGGGACCTGGGAGTTTGGATAGATCGAAAGCTGAACATGAGCCAGCAGTGTGCTCAGGTGGCCAAGAAGGCCAATGGCATCCTGGCCTGGATCAGGAACAGTGTGGTCAGCAGGACCAGGGAGGTGATTCTGCCCCTGGACTC
>NW_008689717.1:0-18677 GCF_000695815.1 Acanthisitta chloris | reverse complement strand
TGGACTTGATGATCTTTGAGGTCTCTTCTAAGCTGGCTAATTCTATGATTCTATCTAATTCTTCTTGTGGGACTATGACAGGTCAAAATTCCAAGTACTTTGTCACGTGTTTTGAACTCAGCATACCTCAGAAATTTGGGCTACCATGTACTTTCCCTATTGCCCCCAAATGGAGGGAGAATAGAAGAGATGAAAAGCTCTTAATCTTGGTGATTGCAATCTGAGAAGTGTTATGCTACCCTCTGCAATAATTGTCTCATGGATATATTTTTGGTGCTTTTGGTTTCTTTCTATTCTCTTCTGGTTTACATTTTTCTACTTTGTGTTTTCGGAGTACTGATTGCAATATGTTTTCAAAATGTAATATGGGGAGTTGCTAATTAATAGGAAAAAACTAAACTTTGATATATTTTGGCAAGTTTTACTTGCCAACAACTCGGACCACATGACCAATTTTGGGAGGGGAAAGAGAGAAGCAACCCCCTCTGCCATGAATTCTTAATTGTGATAAACAAGTTGCTGTATTAATAGGAACATAGCCTAATGGCCATACAGATAAATATTTACTTGAGAGTTTATTTAGTACAGTTTGCTTTCTTTTAAAACTAGAGATTTCTTCATTGCATCCTTTATTCAACTGTTTGGTCTTTCTAAAGTCAGAATCTCAGTATCTGTGATGTTAAAGAAACCAGAGTGTGAGGTCAAAATTTCCATTACATAGCCAGAGAGGAATTTCAAGGAACAATGCCAAAATCACTTAAAAAAATAAATTTACAGGAAAGATGACTCATCAGTCAACAATTGCCGTTCTAGAAAATAGAGTTAGTTGTATATGTTCTGGGTACAGAGAGGGACAAAATGCACCAGGCCTGACAGGCAGGGTTAGATCAGGGTGACTTGTTTGTTTCCAGAGATTTTTACCTTGACCTACCCTTCGTTTTTATCCTAAAAGGAGGACCCCAAATAGCACACAGGTCCACGTTGCAGGAATCATTGCCTCTCAGAGCTACAGCTAATGAGGAAAAAGATTTTCTGGCTTGTTGTTTGCACTAATTAGCTAAGCAAGTTAATGGCAAAGGGAACAGTCTCTTCCTGTGCTTAAGCTCTCTCATAACTTAACATGAGGCTACCTGAGAGACCAAAATAAAGCATTTTATACTTGATGGAAGTGGCAGACTTCTGCTTTAGTGTGCAGTAACATGACTGTGAAAAAGACACGATAAAAGGCAGTTTCCTCCCGTCTAAAATACTGAATAAACAGCATGCAGGAGTGAAGACCCTTCTGATAGGGACACGTGTTGAGAGCTGTGACAGGGTCTCAGAGGGCGTTTCAGCAGGCCTGCTGCTTGTGGCTCTTTGTGTCATGTCAGCCTTTTGGTGGGGAAGACACTTCTCTGGTGCTTCTTGTCTTCTCCTCCTTGAGCTACACAGTCTTTTTGCTGTGTGAACTTTACATGTGAAGAAAGTAATGAGTGCTGTGACTTTAAGGACATGGCACTGGAGATGAATCTGCCGCATCCTGTGGTTCTTTTTGTAATCCTGTTTGCTTTCTCATCATAACAGGGAAGAGGGAAGGAAATGGTGTAAGCACTCACTGTCCTTCTCAAGATGGTATACTGGATAGTTTGCACAGCTGGATGTCTCTCCCTGGCACTAGTGAAGCCTTCCTGCTCATGAGACTCTGTCAGAATAGCATACCAACTAAAGGTGCCACCTCTGACTGCATCGTTTTTTAGCCTTAGAACAAGCTCAATCAATAACATAATTGTTTTTAAGTAGGAAGCACGCTCTTGTACCCTGGAGTGTATATGTTGTTTTTACAGATTTTCCTTTGCAGTCCCATTCTTTGCTGGAATATTCCTGGGGTGGCAACAGTTGGATATAAGCAACCTTGAAGTGCATGCTTTTTGAAAAGGCATGTGGACTGCAAACTAACTCTGTCTGCAATAGGTGTTTTACTGCCTTTAAGCTTGATATTTCTCTGTATTAGAATTCTGAAGATGTTATAGCATATTTTAAGCTGACTTCATTTATTGAAGCAGATAATTACAAGTGTGCAGACTACCTATTTCTTCTGGAGCCTAAACCTGTCAGAGTCATGGAGACATCCTCTCTCTGTGTATTGATGGGTAGAGTGTTACAGGTAAAGGGTTGCACTTTGCAAATTCAGTACATTTGAAAACACTTGTGAGAAACAGCTGAAATCCTTCTGGGTAGAGGAACTGTTCCCTGGTTCCCCCGCATTGATGTCAGATACATTTACAGCATGACACTATGGGGCTCAGTGAGAGCAAGTCTGTGCCATATGCTCATTCTGAAGGCCTTTCTGCAGGGCAGAGTTTGGTGCATGTTAGCAAACAGCTTGTTTTGGTTAGTACAATTGGGGGCAACAGTGATGTGGTTGAAGAGTCCTTTTGAGGGTTAAATGGGAATGCTGAAGAAATCAATGCATTCCTTCATCTCATTCCTTTTTTTCCTTAGGTTTTGTCCCTTAACAGTTTGGATTTCTTGTGGTTTTTTATGTAAGTGTTAGTGCAGAGAATTGGATTGTGGATGACATATTTGAGTGATGGCCACAATACTTGCAGCTTTCAGAACACAATATGAGGCCCATCTCTTGGCTTAGCCTCAACCTCAAGGGTGATAAGGAAACAACCAAAACAGTTTCTCCCACTCTTCCTCAAGAAGTATTCCCTTTTATCCTTAGAGGCTAGAGAGCCTAGCAACTATCTGTCTGTTTTATTTTCCTTAAGATGCTGTGATACCATGGTGATGAGTTATTAATAAAACTCCAGGCAGATGGAGAAAGCTTTTAACTGACTAACTTCTTGGTTCAGGCTTTTTTTTTTCCTTTCATGCATCTGAAAATAACCATATATGAACAAATGTCATGATTTTATCTGTGGGGCAGAGTAGCTGAGCATTTAGCACAAAAATACAACTTAATCTGCAAATGAATCAGAGCAGTCTTTTTGCTTAAATGTCAAAATTCCACCATGTTTATGGAAAAGCAAATAATTGTAAAGCACTGCATGCATTATTTTAAATATATGAACATAATGAATTAGATCTGAGATTTTTTCAGATTTGTTGCATTTCTGAACATATTACGAGCTGTTATAAGTGCAGTAACAGTTTCCCATACAGCTCAGTGCTCTGCTTCAATGGCACTAACTCAAAATTCTGTAAGTCTTTATACTAATGTGCAGTAATCTCTGTAACAGTGACACTAATCCTCTCTTGTAATACGAAGCTTGAGTTAAAAAATCTGTGAAATGTAAGCTTTAAAGCAGCTTTGGGGAATTAGTAATTTATAAATCCTTCATCAGTCATCCATACCAATAGAAATGTCTTTATAATAACAGAGCAATGGGGTAGTCACGTTTAGGAAAAACAGTGAAGCCTTGAGCTATCTCCACAGATGTTGGAAGCTGGACAGAGCTTTTCCTTTAAATATTTCACTTATTAATTTCAGATTATTGTATTTATTGAAATAATAGACCCATAAAAGTTTCCAACTGCCTTAACTTGCAAAAAGTTTGTTTCCCATTTTGTGGCCTTGAGCAGGAATTGAACTGTGGCTGTGAAAACACCCCAAATAAATAGATAAAACAAACCATTATGTGCATTTATGATGCCTGTAACACTCAGTGACTTAGCTAATGTTGTGTCCCTTACATCTTACGTGCACTGTGAGAGGGATTGTCTGTGTACAATATTTTATTTCAATAAGGTACAGCCCTGGTTGGAAGTCTGTTGCTACTGAGGGGGGTGGGAGTGTGTGTGTTGTTTGGGTATATAGCATCTAGGTAATATTTGGTTTATCAATTCCATTAAAATTTCATGGGATTAAATATGTAACTCATGAGGGAAATTCTGAAAACATTATCCATGATAATCTTATTTCTCTCCTTTCCTCTTTCCTCTCCACTATGATAATCTACGTCCATTAAATGGAATCCGTAATCTGAAAATTGCCTTAAAAATACTATAGAAAGATCAAAGCACACTGAAGAACCAAGAGAAGAATTTACGTGACCTCTTAAGTGATGTATGTGTAAAAATATAGGTGAAGTGTCTAAGAACTGCTGTGCCATTTGATTCTGTATGGGGATGTAAGGGATTTTGTAAAGCATTCCAGCAGAGTGAAACAACCGACAATCTTTCTGCTGCGTGCGTGAGGCACTTAATTTTTTTTCCCTGCCAAGAATACTTCTTCCAAGTAGAAATCCTTTTTTTTTTGTCATCTAGGGTGGTTGTTAGGTTTGTTGGTTTTTGTTGGGTTTATTGGGGTTTATTTAGCAAACAAACAAAGAATCAAAACAATCTGTAAAATGCACTACTATTGTCCATAGAAGACTTTTTACTAGGAAGAAGTTGGAAAAGGGACAATCTTGATGGAGAAGTGGGCAGGGAAGCTAGGGGAAGAAGAGTATTGCATGACATTTTGCTTCCCTGTGGACCAACGATGCTCTTATGCTTTTAAGGTTTCATTAACTAACAGGATTACGTTTCTGACTTAATAAACCCATGTCCCCTTGAAGAACCAATGAGAAGAGTTTTGTCTAGATTTAACCTGGCTGTGGCCTTGATTTTGTCCCGGGCTGCACTGTGGTTTAAAAATGGGAATGAGCCATTAAAACATGTAGTTTTCTTGTCACTATTTCAGGTTGGATTTCTCATAGGTGTTGGGCTGGGCTCTAGTCCACTGTGCTATTCATCCTGTGGAGCTGCATTTTGTTGTGACTCCTCTGTCTGTGTTTTAGTGTAAAGAACTGCACTGGCATGTTGTTTTGTCATAGCAAAAGGGAAACATTTCTCTCAGCAGCCAACTACATGTAAGTTTGGAGGTTTACAGCACAGTATTGGACTGTGCAAATGTACTCCGACAGATGACAAAGAGTGCAAGACATGACAAAGATGCAGACACATGCAGTTGAATTCAAAGGAACAAGCAGCAAGAGAGAAGCCAAGCATGTTTTAGGGTCGGGCCAGTGGTTTTTTCCTATGAATTTAGGCATAGTACATTTCTTTTCTTGAAGTAAATTACTTCAGGAGGAAACAAACCTGACAAATGCGAGAGTGTTTTGAGGAGGTCCGGCATCATACCCAAGAATAGAAAGACTGAGCAGTGAACAGTGTGTGGCTGAGGAATTCTTCCCATCATATCTTAGTGATGTGAATTTGGTGTACAGGTAGAGGCAGACACTCTCTGGTAAAGGTTTGTGACAAGAGTTGGAATATTTTTTCATACAACTCATTATTTCTCCGGTTTACAAATTGCTTCACCATCTTTGGGATCCTAGACACTTACTGCCTGATAAGGAGAAGTTGTTACTATTTATAATTTGGGGTTTTATTACTCAGGCTGCTGTGATTTCTAAGTGCTTCTGTAAGAAGAAATGTAATATGAAAGATAATATAAGTTGCAAAACTAATGAGGGAATTGCACTACAGATGGCATTGGGGGTCTGCTTTGCAGACTGCATTTTGTTCTCTTTAAATATCTGTTCAAGGAACCAGAAAACCATTGGCAGTGTGGTAGGAAGTGGCTTACTAAAGGTGTCCTGCAGAACAAGCAGTAATGCTACCAAAGTTTCAGTGCTAGTGCAAATGCACAAATGAACTTTTATGGTAACCAAGGAAGCAGTGCATTCATTAGTTTGATAGAAACATTAGGCAATTTTCTTAAAGGTGTCGTTTGAATTCTACTAAACTGATGTGAATTGCATGTATTATGGGGCAAGTATATTTTTGTCTCATAGCCATCTCCTTCCTCTATCACTTACTGTGGGGTTTATAAAAGCTGTGAGATTGCTTCTCCACAGGCTGTTGATTTCTTTTACAAAGAGCAGAAGCTGGACTAGCTTCATCTTTTACACTGTACTGGTGGACAGCAAATTCCAAATTCAAACCTTTCTTTAATTTTCACCAATATGACATAAATGGGCACTACACATAAAAGAGCAAGCCATTGCATATGGCTCCTGGTACAAAGAGTATTGCAGTAACAGAAATGCCCTGGTCATAAATTTATGTGAATGGTAACCATGTGTCTCTGAATGCCTCCTGTTTCTCATTGGAGTTAAACGTTACTCTATCAATACTTGCCAGATATCTTGCACTCTCATGTCTCTGCAATATTTTTAAGGCTTTTGATGCCTTGCAGTTTTTGAAGTCATCGTATTATTTTTAAGATAGTTAAATTAGGTCATAACAAAAATATTTCTATTTATCTAATCCATTTCCCTGTCTTCAGACTACTTGGTATACTGAAGCAACTAATAAAGTAGAGAGATTTAAATGGCTTATTTCAGTATGTGGAGAAAATGTTACGAAAATCACCAGTTTCCCTAAAAAAACGAAGCCTTTTCAACTGACTGCAATGTGATGGGAGATGGGAGTGGCTGTGAATGATTAAACTTCCTTGCAGGGGATTGGATTTGTAGGATGCAGAGCTAGTGAATCACTAATTCCAATTTTTGACCAAAATAAAAAAAAAGGAAAAGATTTCTACAGCTAGTGACTACTGTGTGTCAGAAGTGCAGTAAGTGTTGTGTCTCATATCAGTTTACCAGATGCTTTTGTTCAACTCAGGTTGGAATCCAGTACCCATCCAGTTGTCACTGCTCACAGAGGGAATGGAGGAGTTGTGCAGGGCTATTTTCAATTACACCAATTGTCATCTCTTGTTAATCTTATTTCCTCTTGGTCACAACATGAGCACACCTCCCTTAGTCCTTGTCACTATCCTCTTGTATGTGCTGAGGATCCTGCTCAGGTGAGTGGGAGCAAACAGTAGTTTGCTCATCACTTCTGCTTGGTGCTGCAGTCACACTGAGGGCAGGTGATATCCACAGCTTGGAATCCAGGTACAAGCTTTTGAGACACTACTTTTGTCCTGGAGTGACTGTCCATGTCACCCATGCCCTGCCTATTTAGCTAGCACCTTTTGCTCCCAGCTAGGTTGTTCTGACTTTTCAAGTTGCATTTATTCAAAACAATGGGTAGAGCTCCTAAGTGAAGATCTTGTTATAGGAGGCAATGAACCAATGAAACATTTTGTCTGGACCCTGCTTATTTTGAGATAAGCAGTGCTTTCTCAAACAAAGCCTGACTGTACTCAACATCTATTAAAAGCACTCACTGGTTTCTTTTTTCTTACAAAAAAAAAAGGTCTTCTGGAATCACATAACCTTCTGAAATGTCTCAAAACTATCCAAGTGCTGGCAGCCAGCGTAAAGCCTTTGCCTGATCCTAATCTCCAGAATGCAACAGGCATCATTGCCTAGCTATTTTCAGTCAATTCTCTATACTACACATCTAAAACCAAAATAAAACTGTCACTGCTCTGCTTTGCTTTCCAACCCCAACTGTTGCAACATCCCCATTTTCCTATTTTTTTTTCCCCCTTCAGATATTTAGAACAAAATCAGGCACTATAACTTAAAGGGGGTCTATTTGAAGGTTGCAGCATTCTTCCTGCTGGAGAAGCTTGATATTTTTGTTGGCAGGCATTTGATTCCTATATTTCCTGATCTTTTAATCAAATAAGCAGCTACCTCAATAAGATATTTATTCATATTCATAATTCCCATATACCAATCAAGTTTTCAGAACAAACCTGAATGTGTTCTGAAAGGTTTTGAGGGATTTAATCCCAGTGTTGGTGATCCCCCATGGGCTATACAGCTTCATATTGTCATTTGTCTCTGTCTCCCTTCAGCTGTGGTCCTCTGTCCCAAATTTTTGTTTCCTACTTTGCTTTTCTTACTTCTCCAAAATCTAAACTTTCCCAGTCTTTACTTTTATTTGTACTTTCATTGCTTGGTGATGGGTTGCCACTGTTGCTCGTCCTTTGGTTCTTCTCATCTTCTAGGACCAAGCTGACTTCCTTGACAATGCTGGTGAACTATAGAACTAAAGATTTTTTTTCTCTCCTTCACTATAAAAACAATTTAAAAAGTTAATATGAACTGAGGCCTCTACAAGTTCCTTCTAGAGAACCAGCTAAGGTCACAATAGCTGCCAGAAGCAATTCTGCTGCCAGGAGCAGACTACCTAGTCCTTGAATTTTGCGTCATTTGCTCTGGCACATAATAGGTGAAGGTACCTCTTTACCATGTGGGTAGAAAAAGAGGAGAAATACAGGAGTCCTTGAGCATGAGAGCAAGAAAATTTCTAGCTTACAATACACACCTCAGTGGAACTGGGCATGGAAGCACAGAAAGTGTGAGGATATGTAAATTGACAGCAAGATTTTGAGGCAAGCAGGAAACATTTAAATGCATAATAATAATGCGTATGTTATATATATATATATATATAAAATAATATATGGAACATTAAATAATGTTTAAAAAATTGAAGTCTGCTATGCAGTAGTAGAAAACAGAATAGCAATAGTTGGAAATGCCCTGCTTTAGGATGTTTTTTCATCTCTCTCTGTCCTGCCCTCAGATTTCAGTGACTTGCAAAAATGGAGAGGGAGAAAGAGAGCAGTGTGTTTGGTGGACAGGGTTCCCAGAAGCTAAATTTGGAACAACACATTTAGCCAAAATCAGTTGGCCTGTCCACATTACCTTGTGCACTTTCATGAATTCAGTCCCTGTGTTTCTCTCAAAAACTTACTTTCTGCAGATCTGCACTTACAGGTGCAGATTTGGGCTCATCTTTTTTTATATAAAACCACACAATAAAGACATTTTAGGATAGATGTTCCATCCACCTGGTTCAGATTAGACTTGTTACATCACTTAAATAGGATTTTATGGCTTTCCTACTATAAGTGCATTTGAGTGCTTTTAAAAAAGATTTCTGTTTAATTGGACATGATATTTGAGGCAATATTTTGGCTAATTGTTTAAATCTGCATTTGGACAATTGTTAAAATGAACATTATTTATGTTATGTAATATTATAAACCACACATGCCCTGTAGACTCTTCTCTGATGAAGAAACAATTAAAATTACAAAAAGTCTAGTTCTTGACACCAAATTTTAATGACTTCATGTTTGATTTGTATCATCGCAGCTTAGGGGCACACTGCTGGTACATTTTCATCCCTTTTACAATTACTATGAATGCCTGTGTAGGAGTTGAAAACAAGTATTCTTTCAGTCTAAATTGTTATTTACTTATACAAGGACTTCTCCTGAATTTGGTTGCTGCATTTCTAGCATGACTACAACGTGTAGTTATCACAGCATAGAACAGCACAAAAGTTGACTGGCAGTTTTTCAGCCCCCATAACAGAAAAGTATAGAATGTCTGACTTATGTAATTGAATAGCTCTCTAAAATATCCAGGTTTGGAGACTGAATTCCTATGCAGAACAAGTTTTTACATCAGGAAATTAGACTCACGGATATACTTCATATTTGCCTGTGCACCACAGTATTCACGGCATAGATTAGCTGTTTTTTTTTAATTCACTTCAGTTCAGCATTTTGATTATATGTTAAAACACAAATAGCTACAGGCACAAATAATTCTCTTCATGGCCTGGTGGTTTTTTCCTTTTTAGATGATGGAAATTGCTTAGGGTCCTGAGACAATTGAAAGATGCAAGGCTTTATGTACAAAAGTTACTGAAGAAATACTGAAGTGTACCCTCAGGCTGGTTATTCCATTCCCTCCCTTTCTCCCTCACAGAACAAATGTATCTCAGACCATTGTCTGAGCATCTATTGAAGTATTGCTTACATTTCTAATATATGCTTTTCTTTTTAGATGCATAGGTTGGACAAGAGTTGTATTACACTGCCCAGGCTGGGGGTGAAATTGAGGTCGTGGTTCAGCCTTCTGCAATTGGGATCATAGTTCAGCCTTCTACCAGCTCTGTGAGACTGCCCATTTGGAGTCATGATTCATTCTTCCATTAGTTTTGTCTTCCAGTAGCTCTTGAGAATGTCTGTGTAATTGCTTAGGGCATGGGCACAACGTTTATTAAAATGTTGTTCATGAACAAAATCCACAGGCAGCATGACTGATCAATTCTCTCTGGGCTTTCATGGCACAAATTGCACAACTTATATCTGTATTGTGTGGGGATCTTTAGCTCTCCTGTCTACATCTAATACTCCTTTCTTGTAAAATCTTCAACTATATTTGATCTCTTCCTGGTCTTGAGGCAGATTGGATTTGCCTAAACTACAAGCACAGCACAAATCACTACTGGCTGGCCACATTGTGTTGGTTTATAGTGCACATAGGATGCAAACTGCATTTTATACATAGGCATCATTTACCCAGATGTGGAGTTCCACATACTCTGTTCCTGACTTTATTAAAGCACTTGGACATGATAAGACATTAATAGAATCATAAAATGTTAAGGGATTGGACTCAAACCTAAAGATCATCTAGTCCCAAACCTCCCTGCCATGGGCAGGGACAC
This sequence comes from Acanthisitta chloris, assembly GCF_000695815.1. Classification (NCBI taxonomy): domain Eukaryota; kingdom Metazoa; phylum Chordata; class Aves; order Passeriformes; family Acanthisittidae; genus Acanthisitta; species Acanthisitta chloris. The sequence continues at coordinate 8,276 of NW_008689717.1, read as the reverse complement.
CTCCCACTAGACCAGATTGCTTAAGGCCTCATCCAACCTGGCTTTGAACACTGCCAGGGTTGAGACATCCACTACCTCCCTGGACAACATGTACCAGTATCTCACCACTCTCCCAGTAAGATCAAGGGCTTCATATAAATATGGGTGTTTCATGCTCTTGTTGGAGTTACTATCTATCCTGAATTTATTGAAGTATTTACTGCTATGTACAGATTTGGTCTCGTGCTGGAGCTGAAGCTGGTTGTTTTAAGACAAGCTCCAATGTGTGGCTTTCCATGCTGCCAAACCCACTGTGTTAGGCATCATGTAGTTGCTTGGAGCAGTGAGTGAACAGAAAGAACAAACAACTTTGGGACTCAAGCACATTGATCCAGAATTTGTTATTGTACTAATTTGACTTCCAATCACAATCCTGTTTTAATGTCTGGGTGGATATAATTTTACTCTAGAAAAATAGGGGTTGCAGTAACTATGACAAGGATTTTAGGTTGCAGGCCTGAGTTCTAATTTGTTTCTAACTGACAGATGAGAGTATCAGTGAACAATTCTGTAGCTCAGAGTTGCTGTATTCCTTGTTTTCAGCAACTCCAGAAACTTTTGCAGCCAAAATTGCTGTTGTCAGACTTCAAGGACTGAATCCAAGAGATAGAATTTTCAAATTCTGCCCAACTAGGAGCTGTTTCTTTCAAAAAAAACTCACGTAGGAATGGGAGAGTCTAACACCACGTTTTTGCTACTGTGAGAGAGTTGCTGATATCAGACAGATTACTAGCAAGGTTGCTAGTTTATGAGCTAATAAACAGCTCTATGTTCATGTAGTCACAGCTGGACTGCTCCCATAGCTGACCCTCACAGAGCTATTGCAGTGTCTCTAGACACATCTTTGGACCTGTGTTAGGTACTAACATGCAGTGGGAGCTCTGCCTTCTCCTCCCTTACTCTTGCAACATCTTCAGCTTTTTCCTTCTTTCCAGCTTCTCTGATTGCATTCATACAAAGACAGAATTCTGTCATTTTATCCTTCATGCTTTCTCAGTATTGGCTGCCAGATAAATAGCGTGTGCTTCCTGTTCCTTTCTTGTCTTAGACACTGATTTTTGCCTGGTTTAAAGGATTTTAAAGTTTGGCAAGGCTAATATTAGTGACAGTTACATTCTTTCACCAAGTTTTTCCTCTTAGCTTGACTGCTTTTCTGTTCCATGGGACAGCAATAACCAGTTTTCCTTTTTTGCTTTCACTACTCAGCTTGATGCTAATCAGCTGGCATTTCTTCCTCTGAACTCTTATTGTCTGCCCAGCCTCAGTCTTGCTTCCTTTATTCTGACAGCTGTTCCAGACTGATCTTCTTTTATGTCCTTCTCATATTTGTTTGTGTGTCATCTTTGTTGCTGCCTTTGATGTTTGGCATGGCCTTACTGAGATTTTTACTTGAAGGAACTTGCCTTTCCAGTGGCCCAGAAAGCACTGAAGAGGCAAATGAAGAAGAAGAATCATCTGGAACCAATGAGTATATATGGGCTTACTATTAGCAAATAGTTTGCTTCTAGGTGTTATCCCTGTTCCACTGTATGGGACAATGTGCAACTTCTTGTGTTTTCATCCTACACCTTGCACAGTGTTTGCATGTGCACTGTCAAAAGTGACCAGGTACCAAAATGGACTGGACCTTGTAATTGGATGTTTTGTTTGGTTTAGCCAGCTGTGTTTTTTTTCCCCCATTATGTTACAAACTTGATTTTAAGGACAGACATGAGCTGCCTTTCTCTCTCTCTTTGCAAGATGCAAATATTTCCCTCTCCCCAAAATATGAGGTATGAAATTTTTAAATACTGCATTTTTAGACCAATTGTGGTGATTTCATCCTAGAATTATAGGGGGTTCCAAAATTATATTTTACACAGTGAGGTTAGAATAAGCATCTCTTCATTGTGGTATTTTAAAGAAACTGATAGGCAGACTTCTACATGCAATTCAGCATTTCATAATTATATTGTATTGAATTTAGAGTATTTGGCTAGGAAATGGGATTATGAATAAACTGGTGGAGTAACTGTATAGCCAGCTACTTTGAAGTAGTGCTCAGTCATTTATTTTCTTATGAATTTTTAATAATAAATCAAACCTGTTTATTGTATTAAATTCCACTTGGTGTGGATTCTTAGACCTCTGTGGTCTGTCAGTGGCAGAAGGGATTTTGAGACATTAAACTGTTTACTTTCTAAACTTTCATTTGCATTGCACTTCACTCCTTTTAATAATTAAATGATTGTTTAATATGAGGTTGGGATTGGAACCAGTTCTTTTTCATCTGCTTCTCATTGTCAGCACAGTTGAAGTTTCTCAAAAAAAAAAAAAGGACATAAGATCTGAATATCCTAAACTATCCAAATTAGTGTGCTTTTTCTTGGTGATAAATAGCACCCTGGAAGGTATCGGTTAATTCAGTCTCAAATGTTTTAGAGGTAATTTTGACAGAGTTCTGTAAATGTAGACAGTTCAAGTAACCAGAGAAAGTTTCCTAATGAAATCTTGGCTTTGGTGGTGAAAACATCTGACCAGTTTTAATAAATGCTTGATTACACTGAATTCATGAGGATTTCTGCAAGTCTGCCCTGATGACATAAAAACTTTAAATTAGGCATAGTCAGTAAAAGGCCACCTAATATGGTTTCATATTTTGAGAGGTTTCCCTGTAATTGCCCCAGCTAGTTAGTCTGTTTTCTAACCATTTTGGAATCTGCATGTGCTGAAACAAATTGTCCCACTAAAGGTGGTGCTTGTACAGCATGTAATGATGTGAAGTGACCTGACAGAGACCTCTCCCCACCTCCTTATTTAGTGACCTTCCAGAAGTGATGAGACTGCAGCCCTTCTCCCAGCAGCTGTTTTCTAAATTTGTCTGACAAATGGTATCATAAAGGTGACAGGTTAGGTTAGAAGATCTGATCCGAACGTACCAATTTAACAGCCACCAGAAAGTACAAAAGAGTATAAGGAAAAACAATCAAGTGCTGTCTCTTTATCATTGTATCAGTTTTCTTTGCATGGTCCCTTGTGAAAGCCTTTACTGATGGCTTTCAGCTATGTATCATTATAATACCTACAATAAGCATTACATAATAGGAAAAATATGCTACACTGAGCAATGAAACTGTGTTAGCCAGTCCTGTGGCCCATATCAAAATGCTCTTGTTAGCATTCCCTGTAACAACACTTCCTCAAAGGTAATGGACTACAGCATATCATCAGCTTAGAGTTCATACATCTGCTTTAATGGTTTTTGCATATCCCTGTTACAAGTAATGGCTGTGACTCCTCGAGTGAAAAAGAATCCTTTTTTTTTTTTTTTTCTTTAAATGGTAGTTCAGGCAATTTTAAAGCATATCCTCTGCCATTGCTGTGTTTGCATGACTAGGTAAGCAAACATGTGTGTTGGTGTTTCTCAGGCAGTAAGGAAAGGGGAGAAAACATAGTGATGATAAAACCACAAGAATTAACTAGAACTGGGTGAACAGTAGCACTTAAGTGATTTTTTTTATTGTTGTCTTCTGTTAATGGTCTGGTTTATAAGAAGAAATTTGCAGGATAAGTGCATCTGCAGTGCATCTACTAGGATGGCAAATCCTTATTTCAGAAGGGCTTCAGGTGTGTTAGAAGCTTGGATAAGAGTTTTCTCTCTTTACTGTGGAGTGATATATCAGTATGTAATTGAGTTGAAAATACAAAGATGGCATTGGAAATCAGTCTTGATGCTGTCTTGATGTGTCAGACTTTCAGTCTAGGATAAGGCACAGGTGCTTACCTGAAACAGGACTCTTGTACTCAACTTCTGTCATGAAATCATTCTTAAACATTTGAATTCTCCATCAGTTGTAGCATTTTACTCTCTAAGGTACTAACTCAAAAAAGAGACATCCCTTATTCAGTTGTCATTTTAAAGAGTTTTGAAGAATATCATTCCAGCTACAGGTAGGTAGGATATATGTAGGTTTAGAGACCTTTAGTCCTATAACTTCATTTTTAAAAGTGCCTTAAAAAACTATAGTGTAGTCCTAAGATGTTGATTTATAAAAGACACATGCCTTTTAAGTATGAATGACAGTTTTGGCCAAATGCAACATAGAGTAGTAAGGTAATGGGTGATTAGTTTTTGTCATTGATGACACAGTGAATTCTAGCATTGCAAGCATCATAAAGGGGAAGATAACAGGTGGCAGTGGAATGGACAGATGGAGTTTGAAATTCTTGCAGTGAGAATTGGAGAGTAGAATTGAGTCTGATTATTTAAAAGCAACAAAATAAGTTATGAAGAAGATGGTGAAAGGTATAATTCTGTAGCTACAGTCAGGGTCCATCTGGCATTTGGGGCATGAAGAAAAGTTGAAAGTTGTACCTGTAGCCTTGCATGGTGTTTGCATACAGTGTGGGAATGATTTGTTTCAGCAGGCCGCAAAGCTCAGCATCTGCAGAGTGCTCATGGGTCATCACCTTCTTTGAAGCATAAGCAGGCACCCATCCTCCTGTTCAGGTCTTGTTCTGCTCCTGCCAGGCAAAGCAGTGGAAGGGCAGCCCATGGGGCATGTATGCATGCACAGCAGTAACTGCTGTAAACATTTATGTCTGCTTCAGCCTGCACATTGGTAAGCAGGACGTAACTGAGACTTAGCTACAATCTTGTTTACCCAGTCAACATGGTTTAAGTTATAAATATTTTTATTCTTTTTTTGGATATTTGTCAACCACATCTTGGGTTCAATGGGAAATTTATACTGTAATGTTTGGCAGCAGTCATATATTATGAGGATGGTACCATGAGAAACAGGATGCCCACGTCCTAGCTTGTTTAAACAATCTGTCTAGGTTTTACTGCCATGCTCAGCAGCATGGTATGTGACTGCTTACCCAGCCCTCTGAGTTGCAGGGGCAAAGGCTGGGTAGGCACTCTGCCTTGTGTTTCTTAAGAATGGAATTTAGTAGCCTTTTGCTCTGTACCTAAGAAGAGTTTTGCCTGACACGGCAGTTTTGCCTCTTGCATGGGTTCTGAGGTGGAATTCCTCAACCACCTTAAAAGTTGTTGGCAAAGTGACCTTGATGAAAATTGCATCAGGTACTGTACTGTGGGATGATGCAGTATTAATGTGCTGACCTAAACCACCAAATCCTAAGGTGGAATAGGGTGGTGGCTGTGTGAGAAGCAAGTTAACCAGCTAGTGTTGTTAAGTGCCTTTGTCCAGGGCATACTGAGGGGCCAGACAAGAACTTCTGAGTGCTGCTTTGCTAAGCACAGTTCAAATTTGAACAGGCTTTGTCCCAGAGCCTTGTGGACAGTGTCAATGGAAGCAAAAATTAGGGGAATGCAATAATAAAATCCACTGTGCTATATATGTGAAATCAGATTAGTGTTATGTTTTTTGTTGTGTTAGAGGGGAAATAGCATGCCAGAAAGAAGAGCTGTTTTAGTGAAGAGGAGGGCAACCAGAGAGAAAAGAGCACAGCAGAAAAGAGCAGAGCATATGGTTAACAGAGCCAAGATTAAAACACTGAAAGAGGGTGCAAAGGTTAGAGGAGGCAGAGAAATGCTATGTTTAAGTAAGGAATAAGGGGAAACCTCATGCTTGTACTGCACTTGCACATTTTGAAGACTGCATCCTGAATGCCATACACCTCCACTCCTGCAATAGCTTCCTCTGAAATATGTTGGAAAAGATGTATACTAAACTGTTCAAAGAGCAACCAGAATTTACTGAAAGTAGTCGTGCCCATTTGATGAAAGCTTGAACTTCGACATCTCTAGTCACTGCATGGGTCTGCAAGCAGCTTTCCTCTTTCTTCCCAATCTCAAATGCTTTGCAATGAGAATTTATGTACTACAGTCACACTGTATGAGCAAGCTGCAGACCACACCTGTTGTTCCTGTGTTGGCTGCAAGAGGAATGGGACCTTTCTGTAGACACCAGTTCATTGAGGCTAGGAGCAAACGACTGACCTACAGTCTGTCCGAGATCTGCTCTCACCCCTGGCTTTGGAGTCCAGTTCTTCATAGCTTTCTGACTTTTCTGGGTTAGGATGAGTCCCAAACTCTGCATGTCCCTATGTGCCTCTAAACAAGCCATAGTCCCAGCCTACATCCAGTCCCACCATATCCCACCCTAAACTATGTCTGGAGAAGGGGCTCTAGACCCCCTTTGCTGAATGAAGGATTCCCTTCAGTGAGCAGAAAGTAAAAACCTAAGGGATGGAAAAGCAGGACTTTTGATTCTTAACCAGTTGACCATTTTTCTGTGTTCCTGGTTCTGTTGCCTCCAATACAGGATGGTCAGAGATCCTCCATTGTACACGGGCAGCTTTGAAAGTGTGCCCACAAGTAATTGCAAGGAATATAGAAGGTAAGTCATAAAAATCTGATGGCCAGTAATATTTATGATTATGTGTGAAGCCCTAGAAGAAATTTAAGGGTATTTCTATCCATGTTGTCCTGCCCCCCCTTCCCATTTTGGCACCCAGAATTTATAAAATGAACAAAAATCAGAGAGTTTCATCTTATTTTTTTGAAAGTTGGGCTTCTTTTGTTAATATACTGGAAAGAGCATCGGCACAGCCTACATCCCACTCTCCCACAGCTCTATATCATTTGGATAATACCACCATAACAGGCCATTTCAGCCTTCCAATTACCATAACAGACCATTTCAGCCTTCCAATTACTGTCCTTGCTAGTCTGTTGCACAAAATGGTGGTTTTCACCCTTCAGAGATGGAGACGTGTGCTGCAGCACTGCAGTCTATAACAGGCCATAGTTTGTTTTCTTAACCTTTGTCTAGCTGTATTTCAAAACTTACAATTTATCTAGTAACTTCATCAGGAGCCTGGGATGTTTCTAAGGCAGCATAAGCATAGATACCACATAGCTGAGTTGGTTGGGAGAACATGACTAATGGGAATGACAAGATCCACCATGACTGTGGTTTAAATTTCCAGATTTCCAATGTGAACTTTGTGAACTTGTTCTGAAAGCCACGATCACCTTCCAGGCTCTGTTCTTCCCCTTGGTGTGCTGGGTCCTCTCTGACTCAGGGCTCAGCACTACCCCACTATGTCCCCTTCTAGCCTACTCCAGTTTTCTCTCCCTCAGCCTTGTGCCTGCTTCAGCTCAGTTGCTTCTGTCCTTCAGTGACAGACACAGCAGACAGCTGCAGTGCAGGTCTGTAACTGGGGATGTCTGCTAAAATCTTTGCAAAGGAGCAAAGTATTCACATTTTAAGTACAAAAGTGAACATTTCAGTGGGTGCTATAACAGAATGCATTTTCAGTTTTGCCTTTATTAGCCCCCCAATGGATTTAGTAATGTTTCCTTTCTGTTCTTATTTTGGGGGTTTTTTCTCCCTTTGTCTATTGAAGATGACTATATTCTATGAATATTATATACAGAATATTCAGCCTGCAAAGCTGAACATCTCCCACAAATTAGCAGTGGGATTCTTGGGTATTTTTTTGAGTTGGATGTGTGCCCCACAAATTAGCAGTGGGATTCTTGGGGATTTTTTTGAGTTGGATGTGTGTTGGGTTGAAAATATACAGTCTTCTGGTCTTGTAGACATTTGGGAGAGGATTCTTTCTTCCTCTGTGCATATTCTCTTCAGGAAGTTGACAGTCTGATAGTGATTAGGGCCTTTAGATGCAACTGGAGTACCACTAATAAGAAAATAATGAGTTAGTGTGTATTTGTATGCTGTGTTAGTCCCTAATGAATTGTCTGACTGCCAAATACATTAAGAGGTTAACAAATGAGAGGTGTTCTCCTGAAGGGGCACTGATGGAGCCTGGTGGTTTTGCAGTTGAAGAGCAGGGAGGGGTTTAGAACCAGCTGTGCCAGCATATGAAGTTTATCTCTATTTTACCCATTATAATGAATTAGTTATGCTAAGGTGATACTCAGCAAGAGGCAACTAGCAGTGAGACCAGAGGGGTCTCCAGATGATTAATGTCAGCATAAAGAGCAGGAAAGGTGATTTTTTAGTTTATGCTGCATATTCTGCTTGCCCTTTCTGTGCTGCAAATAATCCCATGATCATAGTTAACCATCAGTAATTTACCATATTTGGATTCCCGAAACAAATTGTAGTGTTTATTTCAGCTTTGAATGGCAAACAGTTCCTTGTGGAGCTTAATTGCTTTGTTTACATGTAGCTAGTTACTTATCATGTGGCAAGAACAATAGGCTGACAGCCTGCCTTAACCCATGATCAGAATGAGATAAAACACGGAGGACAGTGAAG